>NW_022900926.1:25390164-25398360 GCF_012274545.1 Fukomys damarensis | reverse complement strand
AAAAAAAAAAAAAAAAAAAATTGTTGGAGGAGGGAGGCAAATTTAGATGATTTTTAAAATTAGATACTTTGGTAGAATTGATTTACAGCCACTTGAAACCAATTATTTTTATTTTATATATTTTTTTGGTTAAACTGTGGTTTTCATTTTTTCCTATTAACTATGTTAAGAAGGTGTAGTCTAAATCAGCTAGTGATATGTCTGGGCCCAGATTTCCAAGGTCCCTGAATAACAATATAAGGGAAAACTAAGGGTCAAATGACCACTTCACTACTCTGTGCTGTGATTCTTCTAGGCATGGAGGCAGCTCAAGAGTCCATCCTCCAATTGGGAATAAAAACTGCTGTGAGGACTATATAATCTAAGGTATGTGAGGTATAAATAACCTAAAAATGTTATTGCAGGGCCTGGCGTACAGACAGCATAGAATAAAATGTTAACTCTTTGCTGTGTCATCAATCATAGAAACCCAAGTCACATAGGAGTGGTACTTGGGCACAAAAGGAGGCACATAAAGGTTTTATGGCCCTGCACAGTTGTCTTGGTTGATCTCCAGAAATGTGCAGCTAGCATTAATGAAACAGAGACTAGACCAAGATCTCCTATACCATAAGGTTTCAGTTAGGGCCACATTTTAGGTCATGCTTTAAAATTACGGGAGTGAAATTTAAATAGCCCCCAAACCTCCCCACACCTTCCATCCCCATTAAACCCTGGGCCTGTCCCACTTTTGTGTGCAGGCTAGAGCTTGTCCTCTGTTGACAGTGGGCTGATGTAACTGCCCACATCCTCTAAGGGGAAAGTGGCTGTGCAGAGAATGGGTCCTGGGGGCTTCCCCTGCTGCAGAAAGGACAGAGTCCAGAGATATAAAAAAGTCCTTATTTCTTTCTTCCTGCTGGCTTGGGAGTTAGTCTACTAATGTCTCAAGGGGAGAGTCTCAAGGATCTTTTGTTTCTTTTTCGATATTACTGTCATTTCTATTATTTCCCTAAGTATGTTGTCAGCAGTATAGCACAGACTTGAGCAGAGAGAAAGGTAATGGGGAACCCTGAGCATTTACACCTTACATCCAACTTTCCATCATTCTTAGAGTTAGATGACTCTGTAAAAGCCAGACTGGGGTCAAGGGAGTATATTAAGAATATACAGAATTTGGAAGCACTTACGTCCTTACACTATTCTAAAAATCCACTCCATTTAAGCTTTAAAATCAGTATTTAAGGAAAATTACTAATATCTGTTAAGATACCAAAGACTCGACACAATTACCACTGAATATATATATATATATAAAAAAAAACTGGGGATTGAACTCTGGTCCTTGTGCTTGCAAGGCAGGCCACTGAACCGCTGAGCTAAATCCCCGGCCACCATTGAATCTTTAAGAGAGTTCTAATACTCTTTTGGTTGGGAGAATATGTGTCCAAGCTTCCTGAGCTCAGAAATAAAAATGCCTTCGAAGAAAACTTTGAAACTGTCTATCTCCAAAGCTCACACTCACTCCAAAACATGCCCTGTCTGCCACTGAGATTATACAGTGAGTCCTTAGAAGTCTCATCTCGTCTGGTTATTTGTAAAATTATGCTTAAATAATGGACTACTATTCAGCCATAAAAAGAAGAAAATCCTATCATTTGTGACAATGTGGATGAGCCTGGAGAATACTATGTTAAGTGAAGTAAGCCAGGCACAAAAGACAAACCCTACATGATCTCACTCATATGGAATTAAAAAAATTGAACTCATAAAAGTATAAAATAAAAGCTTTGGGTTGGGTGGCTGGGGAGATATTGGTCAAAGGATATAATATTTCATTTAGGTGGAATAAGTTCAAGATAGTTATGGCACAATGTGGTGGCTACAGTAAATGATGGTACTTTACATATTATGAAAATGACCAAAAGAATAGATTTTTTAAGTGTTCTCACCCTCAAAATAGCTTAATGAAGTAATATATGTTAATTGGCTTGAATGAGCCATTCTATAACGTATACATATTTCAAGATGTCGTGTTGTATACAGTAAATACATGCAATTTTTGTCATTTTTAAAAGCACTATCAAGGAAAGGAAAACGTCTGAGAGGAAAATGCCTTATATGTTAACATTTATTGATGGTCAAAATTCTCCTTTCAACTGCAATAGATTTCTGAGTAAGATCCCCAAAGGTGTTTAATTATTAAGCGGCTCGCACATGATCTGAAACTCTTTCTTTCTCCATTGTCCTTGCTACAGAAAATTCCCTCAGTAGTATATAACCTGCTGAAATGTTTATGCTACAGTAGATTTTTGAAGCTCAAGTATGTATGCATTTCAGTAGACATTAATAAGCTAATCTATGGCTGGAGATTTAGCTTAGTGGCACTGTGCCTGCCTTGCAAACACAAGATCCTGAGTTTGATTCCCAGTACCAAAAAGAAAATTCAATAAGCTAATCTGATGTTCATTGAAAAGCAAAGTGGAAACTCTTTCTTTGGTTCATAAAGAAATTCAGTCATATGGCACAGAATGACATTTCAGTTGAGAGACTAGATATTCAGTGGTCCCATAAGATTATAATGGAACTGAGGACTTTGTGATGTCATAGTGGTCCTATGTGATGTCATAATGGCCTACATGATGTCATAGTGGTCCTATAACAAAGCTTTGAACATGTATTTGTGGCAATGCTGGTGTAAATAAACTGACTGTGCTTCTAGCGACATAAAAGTATGGCACACACAATTAGGTAATGTACTTGATGTATAATATAATGTACTTGAAAATAAATGACTATGTAACTGGTTGTTTACTTACTTTACTAGAGTTTTTATAATTATTTTAGAGTGTATTCTTTCCACTTAATAAAAAAGTTTATTACAGCACAACAACAAATGAAAGAAACAATAAATTTTATAAATAATTCTCCTATCCATTATTGTTTTCCCTAACCAGTCTTCACCTGAGAAGTCAAGATAATCTCTTCCTATGGATGGAGGTTACTTTTCCACAAAGTCAATAACCTCAAGGAAAAACTAAGACTGAATAAGTAAAACATAACAGTTTCAGCTTGTCATTTCCTATAAAAGCCAAATATCAGATCAAGTTCATCTTTAAACAAAGGCTAATAGTTCATCCTAGTAATTTTTCACTTGCTGTATGATAACACACTGTGAGGCATTATTTTGCTGTGATTTGAGCCAGTCTGTGGGATGATTCCAATCTCAAACAGCTGCTGCTGGTGACAAATACACCAAGATAGGTAAAGGAGTAAACACAGTATTTGTGCTATGATTAGGGCAAGTATCTTAAAGATGTTGTGATTAAAGTATGGCATAGGCACATTTTAGCCCAGCCTAAGCAACTTAGTAAAGACCCTCAGCACGGAAGGCCCTGGGTTCGACCCCCAGGATCACACACACACACACACACACACACACACACACACACTGGCAAGGCCAAGTGAGATAGTGGAAAAAGGGTCTGCTGCATATGTCCGCAGGAAGAATAAGAGCAATGGCAAACATAGGGAGCCAGATGGAAAATTCGCCAAGGAACCTGGTGTAGTTCGAGCTTTTAAAAACTTTTATCAAATGTAAAACACTTCATGAATAAACATGAATCCTGGGGTGTCTGTTTCTATTTTTTTCTTTCTTTTTTAAAATAAGTTCTTGCTGTGTAGTCCAAGCTGGTCCTGAACTCACTATGTTGCCCAGGCTGGCCTTGAAGTCACGGCAATCCTCCTGCCTCAGCCTCGTGAGTGAGGGATTACAGGTGTGCGCCACCACGCCTGGCTCTTTTTTCTATTTGGATCACAGTAAAGATGTTCTTTTTGCCAGTTGATCAAATTATTTTGTTTCAACAACTAGAAGATCTTATCAGTTCTTTAACATTATAATAGTCATTTTTACAAGATAGCTAATTCATAAAATGAGTTTGGATTAAAGCTCTACTCAAACTTTCATGTAATTTGTAATTAACATTAAACAGTGATTGAGAAAATTTAGTGAACTAACTGAAGTGATTTTAGGAATCTTCAGTTTGGAATATTATTTCATGTTGTACTTACACTAATGCTAGTTGATGTTTTACTTAGCTCTTTGATAGCTTTTAATAGAAAAGAACATCTTGAATGTTAGATAATCAAGTAGACTCCCATACCCAACTTCTCCCCCACATTTTCCTTCAGCTATCTAACAGCATAGCCAGGTCAACATGTCCAAAACTGAACTACTGATTTCACAGCTCCAGAACCTTCCACCTCAGCATCCCTGTCTTGGTTGAAGGCCAACTTTCCTCTTAGCTCTCTGAGCCAAGACAGTGCCCTTTCTCCAGCACTCCATCTCCAGTTTGGCAGATGCCTTTACCTTCAACATGTCTTTGTTCAGATTCCAGCCCCTCTCACTACCTCAATTTCTGAGGCTGAGCCACCACCATTACTTCCCTGGCTTATTGTGGCTGTCTTTTAAGGATCCTCTGTTCCACCCCTGGCATCTCCTGACTCCCTGAGGCAAAGCAGCTGGAGTGATCCTTTTAATACACAAGTGAGATCCCACCACTGCGCTGATGCTGTTCTTTCCCATGCCTTACCCTCTAATTCAGCAAAAAGACCAACCAGAGTCCTTGTAAGGGGCACAAGGCCTTGTTTGATTTGGCACCTGTCACTTGCTGACCCCACCTTTCGACCTCTTGCCCTTACCTCCTTTTGTGCCCCACTGGGCTGTATCCGTTTGCCCTTCAGCTGCCTCTGCCAGGAATGTTCTTCCCCCAGATACCTGCTTGGCTATCTCCTTATTTTTGCTCAAAATTTTGTAGTGGGGGCTGCAAGACCAGTCTATTTAATATTGCAATGGACCTTACTCTTGTTATGAATTGTCATCTTCCCCTAACCTAACTCTTCTGTACCCCCCATAGCATATACTTTCTGACACACTAGGTCACTTATGTTTATAATCTTTGTTTTGTCTCTCCTTGCTAGAATATAAGCTCCACAAGAGTGGGGTTTTTTGTCTCCTTTATCCCAAGTGTAGAATAGTGTCTGCATATTTAGGTGTAGTAAATATTTGTTAATGAACAAACAAACGATCACTATCATCTAGTGGTAGAAACCTTGAGGCCATAAGCTCAAAAAGGGATACAAGTGTTCATGGTTCCTACAACAATCCAAACAGCAACTATTGGCATTTGTGCCGCTGTTAGCCTGCTTATTTGCCAAACTCAGGTCACCAGCTTGGTGACTATAGGCAGTGGCAGAAGTTCTGTGACTTGGTTGCCTATCTAGGAAACAGGAACAACAGCCTTGTAGTGTTGAGGCATTCTGGGATGAGATTGATGAAGAATTTCCCCAAGATATGAACTCTCAAACAATACTATTAATTTGGTGCCATATCGCTAAACTTCAAACACATATAAATGGTTTATATTCTAACCTAGTTGATAAAGTTAGTTTTTGCTTCTGACTACTAATGGGCAACCTGATCATAAAATACAGATACTAGGTAGATAGTAATAAAGAATAAACACCCTAGATCATTCACCTCAAGGACACAAAGACCACATAAGCATCCCTAAATCCAGACCATCGCGTGCCTCAGCCTTTGAGTGTCTGCACTCTTTCTCTCTGAATGTGTAGTTTGAGTCTACCTAATAAATCTGGCTTTGTCTCTCATAGCTCAGTATGCTCTTTAGGGGACCTTCTCAGACCCTGTCCCATGACAGTTTGATGGTGCAGCCTTTGTAAAATGAGAAAGGCAGTTTAGATCAATGTACATGAGAATATCTCATGGAATGTACACTGAATTCATATTTTCAGCCTAAAACAAAATCATTTACATTCACAGGAAATAAGAGATATTCACTTATATAATTTTACTTAAAAAACAACGTTGTAATTGTGTCTGTTTTATTCAAAGACATGATTTTTGGCAAAGTACTGATTTTTTTCAGAAAAAAATAATGACAAATATTAATAAATATATTGAGTAAAGAGCTTATGCTGAGCTTTTTAAATAGCCTGATAATTTAAAATACATGACATCTATAACACAAATAGCCAGAGCCAGCATCATGGACTTGTGACTCATGCAGCTCCCCTGGACCCACGCAGAGAGGCCCCTATGCTAGGGACTGCTGCCTTAAAATTCCTATGACTTTTTGAAAAGAAAGGGCCCCATACTTTCAGCCCTGGACCTGAAAAATTTGTAGCCAGTTGTCACGCGCCATTATTTCCGGGTTCTTCATGCCCTGCATGAATCCCGGATGTGAGTCCGCCGGTGACAGCGGTTCACGCCTGCGCAGAAGAGGCGCTTGGCTCGTCAGAATGACGCAGGCCAGCATTGACCAATAGAAATGGGCCACGTCACCCGAGAGGCTATAAAAGGCAGGCTCGCGTCCGGCTCGGGGTCTTTCCGCCATCTTGAAGAATGTAGAAGAAACTCTAATAAAGCGTGCTTCAGAAGAATCCTGAGTGTTGCGTGCTCCTTGCTGGCGAGGTGCGCGCGACAAGTGGTGCCGAAACCCGGGAGTGACGACCATCATCGCCGGCATCAGCGGAGACCCCTGACTTCAGGAGGATTCAGAACTGAGACGCAGGAGGGGAGGATCCACCAACTTTCCGAGAGGTACGCTGTCTGGTGTGGGCGGGTGTTTCAATTTGTTTACTCCAAAAGGTTTAAACTGGCAGTAAATCAAAGGTAAATAACTTTGTCGGTCGCCCACTCTTGTAGATAAGGGAGAAATGGGCAATTCAACTTCACAATCACTGGTCTATGTCTTACAAAGCCTTTTGAAGGAAAGGGAGTTAAAAATATCAGAGAAAATTTTAAGAAGGTTTCTAAAGGAAGTGGATCGAGCGGCGCCCTGGTTCAGCGGTACCGGGTCACTCACGATCCCATCCTGGGAAAAATTAGGAAAAGACCTCCAGCGAGAGAAAGATAAGAATACCTTAAGACCGGGGGTTTTACCAGTGTGGAAGATGATTAGAGCCTGTTTGGAGAATAAACGCTGCAATGATAAGGTGCGGGAGGGACAAAAATTGTTCAGGGAGCATCAAGACAGTGTATCAGAAACGGAGAGGGAAGAAAGAAGTAAGTCTAGACAAAAACGGAGAACAATGGGAGCTCAAGAAGAAGGGAGCCAAATTTCCGGCCCTATTGAGGCCTCAACGGGCCTCTACCCTGCCCTAGATGAACTAAAAAGATTAACATTAGCAGAAAAGGAAAGTAATTCGGAGGGCTCCTCGGAGGACTCCGAGACCGCGTCGGAGTCCTCAGGGGAGCCGCCCGAAAAAGAGAAAGTAGTAAGATAATTCAATTGGCCAAAACCATCTGAGTGCACTCGTTAAAATTGTCTTATATGTTTGTCTGTCTTAAGTGTTATATGTTTGTCTGTCTTAAATGTTCAAAGATGTTTGTATGTTCTTGATCAGAATGACGTCAAATGCAAGTGAATTGTTGGTTTCTACAACCTGGCTTTATAGGATCAAATAAAAAACTTAAAAGATAATTAAATACAACCTTTAAGTTTGGATAAGCTCCTGTTGGTGAATAAAGAAGCGGCTGCTCAGAAAATTTATTCTGATCTTTTTTCACTAATGGAAGCTACCAAAATAATTTTCATAGTCTTATAAAAAGATACATCTTGTTAAATATGTTGTTGGGAATATTGTTGGTTATCAAAGGTCTGAATTATAAATATGTTTCTGATGGTTATTTTCTTTAAAAATAAAGGGGGGGGAAAGATCCTGTTGATACAAAGCCACATTACAGGATATAAGAATTCATTATAATTATTATTGCTATTTTTCTGGTATACAAAATGTATTTATATTGTTTGACCATGCAGGTTTTCCAGCATATTGTTTATGACAATAACCCTTTGGTCCAGGTATTCTCTCTTCTCTTCTGCTCCACCTACTTATGGTTAGTTCTTTTCACCACCAACAACAGGACCATCAACATCACCACAACACTTCAATGGTCTGCGCAACATCACCTTCGCACCCACTCCAGTTTGCGTGTGGCCACCATTTCTTTGGCTTGTGGCTAATGTGACTCTCTCACAGACTATGGAACTGAATTGTGCCAATGATACTTGATTTCCTCATGCTGTGATCGTCCGAATGCCTCGATTCATTCTTGTGCCAACGGAAGTGACGAATCCCTTGAGTATTGTAAGATCTAAGAGAGATTTTGGGATTACGGCAGCAATAGTATCGGCG
>NW_022900926.1:25379144-25389005 GCF_012274545.1 Fukomys damarensis | reverse complement strand
GGGGTCTTTCCGCCATCTTGAAGAATGTAGAAGAAACTCCAATAAAGCGTGCTTCAGAAGAATCCTGAGTGTTGCGTGCTCCTTGCTGGCGAGGTGCGCGCGACAGCCAGTCTTGTGGGTAGTTATTTTCAATTGTAAGTAGCTATTGCTTCAGGGGTAAAGGATGTTTCAAAACCATCTGGGCAAGTTACAAAACACTTTGCTGTGTTCATACTATTTATAGTAAAAGGCAACTAAGATTTCCCTTTGGCAGTGGAAGTAAAGGGTGTATTATTTTGATCAATGGATTATGGAGGCTTTTCTAAGTTTCCACTCATGGGAGCTAATCACACAAAGCTGGAAATAGAGTGGACCCTTGACTTACAAACTCAATTCATTTGAGAGGGCTGGTTTAACTCAGATTGGTCAGGCTCCTCTACACAGCCTTCAAAGTCTCTCTTTTGTATAATTTTAGGCCACACTGTCTTCCAGAATTTGAGAGGGCTGGTTTAACTCAGATTGGTTAGGCTCCTCTACACAGCCTTCAAAGTCTCTCTTTTGTATAATTTTAGGCCACACTGTCTTCCAGGAAGATCTCAGTGTCCTCAGACATTACCCTGTGATTTCTTAATTAACCCTACACAGGAAAGGATACTGCATTGTTCCTTCTAGAACACTTTGACGGTTAAATCTGTCTCTGAGACCATTTAAAAGCACAAGCTTTGGATCATAATTTAAGACTTTGTTTGTAAGTTAAAACTAAAATTACCATCACAACCATGTTGTTTGTATGTCAGGTCGGTTATAACTCAAGGGTCCACTGTAGCCGTGAGAATCCCAGTTCTTAATGCTTTAAAAATCTCACCTGTTAAAATACAGTAGGATGTCTTAAAAATAGTTCTTCACTATACATATTGGGATACAGGCGTACATTATGGAGTCAGGCACCACACATGTCCTTGGCCAACTAGGGTAGATTTTAAACTTTCTTATTCCATTAAAAACCTTTGAGAGCTCAGATTCTGAGTCACACTGCTGGAGTGGACCTTAACCCATGCCAGTTGTGATCATATCATTAACTTTGAGGCTAGCAGAGCAGCGTGAGATAATTTCTCTGTCTTCTCCTTTTATGATACTCAAGGGGCCACAGAGCCATTCCTGGAAAGCACACAGATGGCAGATACTTAGCATATTGCCAGCCCTGTCCCAAGCTGTGTACGTGCGATGACTCTGCTAATCCCTGTCTCAGTTCATCCTGTGAGGAAATGCCCAGTTTCATCCCATTTAACAGTTGAGCAGATGGAGGCACACAGAGCATGAGTCGTAGTGAAGAGGAACTGAGAGCCGACCCCAGCACTGTCGCCCCAGGAGGTCTGTTTTGATTTGTCCCTGCACATGGGGAAGAGGCAGCCAAGGGGAGAGAGATGCAGGTCCCTTGTGGCTGGGCAGCAAGGGCATGAATGGGGAAGGTCCAGTGAGGGGCACAGGGCCCATGGGCCAGACGTGGAGTGTGAGGACTCTGCCATGCCTTCCTGCTCACCCTGATTTTCTGGAAGAAGAGAAGGATTTCTGGGATCTGTAGCTTTCTTAAAAAGGTGGTGTGAATTCCAGGCCACTGCCATCACACCTGATAGCAGGAAGCTGTGTAGCTGGGTCTGACAAAATCCCAGGAGCTCAGCTGTGCGCTGCCAACCAATTCATTATTCATTCTTTAAAACAATTTTTTTTTTTGAGAGGTCAAACCCTCTGCTCCCTGGGCTAGGTTTGGAGACTCCCTTCTCCCCTTTATTTTTTATTTTGAAACAGGATCTCATTAAGTTGCCAAGAGGGGCCCAAGAGGGGAACGTGCAATCTTCTTGCCTTTCGCCGCCTGTTTCTTTCCCAACACCCTCCGCTCGCCGGATCCCTCCTTTCTTCCTGACTTCAGGTGAGCACGAGCTGTTCCTGAGGAACGCAGCCAGCTCGCAGGCGCCAATCGACAAGACGTGGGGAGTGTGCCGGTAACCACTGGCAGCTGAAGCCGTTTCACTTTCCTGCGGACTCTTCCGCTCTCTTGCGTGGAGACGCTGACAAGAGCTCATCCTGACCCGCTGGCAGGATTTCCCCAGCTGCTGTTTGTGTCCCCTCGGGGCTTTCTTGGGGCTCTAAAAACAACGCATGCCTGGCTAGGTTATGGGGGGAGGGTGCCACATAGGTTCATAATTCTTTGAAATTTCTGAGCATCGAAAAAAAGTAATCCTGGTGGGTAGGTGTGAGAAGTTCTTTAAAATGGGGCACATTTCTCCCCAAAGCTTAAATTAGAACTTTTCAAGAGAAACTAAATGAAAGTATAAAAATATGTAAATACTCTTCTTCCCCCCAAACAGAAACAGTGTTACCCCTCCCCCACGACTGTAGTCAGCGCCACCCAGGCAAAGGCGCCTGGACTTCACAGCGTCCAGCGTGCGGTGGGTCAGTACTCTTCCTTTGGGGTCCCACTAGTTTTCTGATGAATCGGACGAGCGCGTACCTGCATTTATCCTCCCCCCACCCCCGCTTGCCTTTACTAGGCTGGAATTTTTCTAAAGTTGTTTCACATTCCGTGGGCCTATGGGCTTCTTGCTGAAAAATACAAAAACTCCTAGGAGACCGTGGCTCAGCGAGGCAGCTGTTCCTCCGTGCCCGGCGCTGCATGCGGGGAGACAGGAGGTACCTCTAATCTGCTTCTGCCACTTCCTCTCTTTGGGCTGGAGTTCTAATTCCACTTCGAGTTTTACTCTGTTCACGGCGTAAAATGCGTTGCGAGGATTAAACAAGGCTGAAGTCTACAGTCTCTGGGGAGCCGATGAAGTGCGGAGGGACTGGGGGGGGTGTCCCCAGCACCCAGACTTGGCCCGGAAGCTCTGGTCTGGTGTTCTTTGAATCTTGGGGCGGCAGTGGAAAGGCTCTGAAGCTGGTAAACGCAGGTCCAGAAGATGATCCCTCCTAACTTTCAAGGCGGTGCTTTCCCACATAGTCCACCACCCGTGACTCCGACAGGAGCCCAGTGTTGTTGGTGGTTTTAAAGACCTGTGGAGCGGGACTCCAGTTCTAGAGTCCGGTCAAGTTGGACACACATCCAAACCACAGGTAAACTGCGTAACTCAAATGCATGCCCTTATGAATGTTCCGGGGAGTAGGAAAGAATCAAGAAGAGGGGCTGAAAACATATGGCAGTTCTGTGGGCAAGAAAATTGGCATTGTATTTCCCTTGCCCTAACCTTCCCGTGATCCGAGGCAAACGCCGAAAGGTGTAGTTGCAGTACTTCATGAAGAGAAAAGTGATGTGTGTAACATTAACTCAATTACTGAGTTTCCAAGTTTCTAATTTCAGTAAACACATTATCTACTTGATATTAAGCCAAAGGTTCAACTTTTATGCAGGATTTCTTTTTGAACGATAGATTTCCTATATGTTTCTTATTCTAGTTTTTAAAAAACTTTTACTAGTACGGTACATGTTTGCAGGACATGATTACATGGTGCGTGTACACAACACATCTTAATTCTACTTCCTCCCTCCCTCCTTCCTTCTCCCTTGTCGGGGTTCTCTACCCACTACATCTGTGACGTTACCCTGGGGATTCAGTCCCTCAGAGCCTCGCTTGCCAAAGACAACAATGAGTACTAAGCTGTCCTAGCCCTTGTGAGGTAGGATAGAAAGGTAGAAAGGAGACAAGGAAAATTTTAATATTAAAATAGCACTTTTAAGGCAAAACTGCAGCTTCACCACACAAAGGTTATTCAAGCATTTTTTTAATTTTTTATTTCTTCCAGAAAAAATTCCTGAGGGCCTTAAAGACGCTAAGCTTGTAAATTAGGCTCTGGGCCTGTGCCTTTTACCTGTAAATTATTCCCCCTCCTACCAACCCCATCCTTGGGATAGCATCAAACACATGTAAATGGTTTGACTTTTAACACAGTCACAGGGACACTAGAACACACATCCTAGAGGACTTGTCTTAGAGACACTCCCCATCCCCATAAATATATGCAGCCTCTGTCCCTCTTGAGGGCACACGCTATTTCTGAGTGTGTACTTTAAAGATTCTGCCTAATAAATCTCTTTGTACCTCTTCCGGACATGTCCTGAAAATTCTTTTTCTGTGATGAAAATCAGAGAACTTGCAACCTGCCCAGTATGAGTTCCCTGTCTCCACTTTGGGGACCTCCTAGGACACTGTTTGATGACACAGGCAGCCCAGACACACTCATGTGGAGCTGGTAGGGAGGAATCTCTCAGGGTTTTGGACAGAGACTTAGCAGAGAGGGAGGCAGTCAGTGACTGTCTAGACTCACCTCTCCTTGCTGGGGAACAGCCAGTTATGGAAGAGGAGAAGGTGCTTCCCAGTGGTCTTGGGGCCCTGGGTCACCACCATGGGGCTGTAGAGGCCGGGCCCAGCTTGCTCGAGTGGCAGAGATGCTGCAGACACCTGGCTTCCCCTGGAGGGAGAGGGAGAATCAGTCTCTGAGGGAAGGGTGGTCCAAGGAAGTAAGGATGTGTGTCTTTGGAGACACTGGTGTCTCCAAACTGCAGGTCACCCCTTGATGGCTCTACTGGGATGGAAACTTCCAGCCCAGTGGCTGTGCTACAGACCATTTTCTCCAAATGAAAACTACAAAAAGGGGAATTACAATAAAGCCCAATAAAGGGAATATTGTTGAGCCCACTTCAGGCAATAATTGACACTTGTCGTGGCCATGTTAAATTTTTTGGTGAGAATTTTAACCTTAGGCAATAATTAACAAACTTTTCCGCACCACAGCACACACAGAAAATGATAGTGTTTATATCACTCCTGAGGCAAACATCACACTGGAGGTAAACAGAGGCAGCACAGGTGGACCTGCCCACCCAGAGTTGGAGCAGACACATTCAGATCTGGAGGGATCAGAGTCATGGATTCACTGTAGCTCATTTGTGGCATACATTGGGAAGCTCTGACATACTCTTTTAATTAGCAAAAATTTCCCAAAGGTTGAAAAGGTCATATTTAGCTTGCTGCAAAATCCGAGCAAAGAACTTTCAATTGATGCTTTTCTTTCATAAATTGTTTTAACAGCAGCTCAGATACAGTGTTGTCTGTGAGACCCAGGCAATCTTGCCCCAGTGCCAGAATCACTGGTTTCTTTTATCCTCATATCTGGTTCAATCCTGGTGATTTTTCCTTTGCCTCAGAGGCTTGTGTGCAAGTGTGCACCTGCCTGTGTGCACACGTATAAGTGCGTGCACATGTGTGGGGAGCAAGGAGGTGGGATCGCCACTACTTGGCCCGATTTTCCTGTTACTTTAGCCCTTGCTCACACAACCCAGCTCTTTCCATCTACCAATGGCAAAAGTAACGTTTTGAAGAAAATCTTTTACACAGAGAACTTTCTGTTCCTTTCAAACATGATATCTGAATAAACCTGTGCTGAGAATTAAGGATACATTTCTGCTATTCACAAAGCAAACTCTGCAAATGTCAATACTATGAAGTTTCCAAAAATTGATTATGTGGCCCCAATCTTTGCTTCCACCCACCACCCCCTGTGACAAGTTCCCATCTTGAGCACAACTCTGCTTTGCAGACTTTCCTCCTACCAGACACCCCCCACTCTCTCGGTGCGTCCCTGGCCACTCAGGAGCTGTCTTTAAATGACACAGCCCCAGGAAAGCCTGCGAGGTTAGGGGACAGGGGCTTTTCAACTCTCACTGAAGGCTGGTTAACCACTGAGGGAGGGAAAAGGAGAGAGAGAAAGGGGGACTCAAGCCATGGGGCATGGGGATTAGAATTCCCTGCTCTGATTTTCAGTTGTCTTCTGATTTTCTCTGAACTTAGTTTTGGAAATGTCTGGTTATTTCCATATAGTGGAAGGATAAATAACTCACTACCTTAGAGAAAACCTTCGTGTGTCTGGTTACACTCATCAGAGTCTGCTTCATTGTCTAACCTGGAGGTCACACCCTCAGATGCACGTGGAGCTGGGCTGGTAGAGTAAGAGAGTGATGGGTCAGGTGGGGACTTGGAAAGGGGTAGAAGTCATGTTGTATCCAAAGGGGCCATTGTTAAAGTTCCATGCTTTTGTAGCATGTTGCCTGTATTACTTCAATTTTTTTGACATGTTCCTAATGCATAGGAAAGAGGCCTCGTGTTGTTAGCAATTATTTACAAAGCCAGTGAGCCAAAATTCTACTAAATGTCAGCTCTTTGTAAACATTTATTTAAACACAATGGTGGCTGAGGGTGGGCAGCAATGTTCTGATCTCTGCCTAATTAATTCATCCCAAACTGCTGCAGATTTAAAGCATATGGAAATACTCAGTTGATACGGAATTTCTGGTGATATTAGCAAAATATTTGAATATTTTTAATAGGATTTCATAAACTAAATCAAGTCACAGATCTATATCTGTCAGGTAATTATTCATTTGGGCTTGAGAAAATACACACACATAGAGAATCCATACGAAGTACAGGTTGCTGGGGATTTAGCTCAGTGGTTCTGGCGCCTGCCTCATATCAAGTACAATGACATAGGAAAAAAAATAATTGAAGTAAAAGAAAGTTTCTTCCTTGAGTATTGCACTCTGCCAAGTGCTTGCCCACACGTGAGTCTTGGTGTAGCCACAATATTTTTCTTTTTCCTACCCTTTCATTATTAGTCCCCTTATTCCTCCCTATGTCTCTTTCTCCCCATTTTTTTTGAGATCTTAAACTTTATTTTTCTGACACACACAGAAACTTACATCCTGAAAAAAAAAAACCCAGCTCCTCGTGTTAACCATATTTCACAACAAAGGCACCTCAGCACTCTCGACCTAGGGGAAAATTTTAAAACACACTGAAATAGGAAACAAATGACGTAGCAAATACTCGTGAACGGAAACAACTTTGTCCACTGCCTCTCCGCATGGTGATGAATTTCTAGCTGACACTGGGGCTGGCTGGTGGCCTCTTACAGTGAAAGTGCCACCAGCCCTGGTCTCCCCAGACCCCATCTTCTCCTGAGCTTTACATGGGACGTGATCTGGTGTGTCATCAGCTCTCGGCCTGAATGAGGGGGAGGGAAGGATGCATCATGGTGGTCCTGAGGGGAGCTCGGCCTCCTAAGTGAGCATCGCACAGCTGTGGTCTTCCATCCTGAACTTCTCTTATCCCACTGTGGCTGTGACCTAAAGGATCAGATTGTGACTGAGTATGTATGGGCTCTCTGAGCTACCAGTGACTTTGCAAAAGAAAAAAAAAAAAGGTGCTATTAAACCGATTTCTGCAGTGGGAAACCTGAGCAGGAAACCCTCCCTTCCGGGGCCTGATGTTTGAGGCCATGCAGATGGGTCCTCTGTTCCACAGGGCTTGGTTTTGTCCCCATGTGGAAACCATCTGCATGAAGCAAGGGGCTGGCAGCTCTGCACAGCCTCATGGTTCTAATGTGGATTTCCTAAAATCTATATGTAAGCCTTGTGGCCCAACACTGGCTCCCAGAGCATCTGAACGCTGCTCATTTCTTTTCTCTTACTACACTTTTTCAAACTTGAGGCCAACCTGTGGTGCAATGGGGCTAACATTTATTGGTCATCTGCTGTGTGTTCCCACAGAGCCTCTTCATCACACTCTTGAATAATAAAAACAAATAGCAGAGCACTTGCTCTGCTCCATTTGGAGCTCAAGGAGAACCACATTGCTGGTTCAAGGAGGACCAGATCAATAAAGCAGAAAGTATATAACTTTTACCTGGAAATATTTCCCCTCTTTTTGGGCTACAATTGTATAATTGAAAAATACAAATAAAATATATTTATGATATCTTTAAAAAAATGACAGGCATAGATAATTCTTTCTCTCCTGGGCATCTAGGTTTTAAGATTTTTGTCCTTTGCTATTTTGTTCTTGGGTTGTAGTAAAATGTGGTACCCTTGTGATTCTATTCATTGGTTCTCCGGTATTTTCTGTAATAATAACTGGTGGTTTTCAGAAGGTGTAGAGTCCCAAGCACTTTCATCCTCATTATCCCCCTTCATTTTCATTCTCATCTACCCCACAAATGGGACACAGATCTTCACCTCTGTTCACAGGTGGGAAACCTGAAGCTCAGAGGGGAGGCAGGGGCATCAGAAAAAACAATGGGCAGGATCAGTGCTCCAGACGCTGACGCTTGCCTGCCACAGGTGCCAGTTATGGTGCTGATTTATTGATCTCTTCACAAGCCATCACCTGGAGCTCCTCCCGCTTGCCTAAGGCCACAATGGAACATTCTGTATTCACACACTGTTAGCCACGGGGCTGACTCTGCTGGGGGGGATGTGGGGACCGTCAGCCTGGAGATACCCAATGTGCGTGAGTGGGGAGGAAGTAAGTCCAGGTCAGCTGCACAGGAGCTGGTGCTGGGCAGGCCAGCAGTGCGTGCCCAGTGTTGGTGGGCTCAGCCCTGTGAAATTTCACTTCTTTCAACACATCTCTATGTGAAAGACTTGGGTGGTTCTAAAGAAGCCAGGGGAGACACAGGCAGGTGGAGAAAGCCCAGGCTACGTGGGGCTCGGCTGAGGGCAGTGCAGCTTCCAATAGTTTCAAAACATTTTCAATACTGCAGGAAGTTTTCTTAGGAATCTGTGAATGGTTTTGTGGGAGAGGGGCAGGGTATTTTTTTTTTTTTTTTTTATCACTATGTACTTGAGACTGACCTGGAGCTCACTATGTAGCCCAGGCTGGTCGCGACCTCACAGCGATCCTCCTGCCTCAGCCTCCTGAGTGCTGGGGTTACAGGAATGAGCTACCATACCTGGCTAGAGTATGCTTGTTATTTTGTTTTAAGTAGATTCTCAAAGGGCTCTGATGTCCCTCCAAATTTTTAAGGTTTACTATTTTTAAAGGAATTTCATGACCATCTATAAAATATTTCCGCCATCCAAACTGGGAGTGTCCTTATTACCCTCAGGTGCTAGTGAAGGTAGGTTCTCAAAGTCACATAGTGTCTCCTGCTCCCCTTCAAGAATGTGGGCTGGGCGTAGGGGTACACATCAGTAATCCCCAGCATCCTGAGAGGCTGAGGCAGCAGGATCACAAGTTCAAGCTCATCCTATGTAACTTAGTGTCTGAATGAGACCTTACCTCACAATAAAAATAAAAAGGGCTGGGGATGTACCTCAGTGGGAAGTCCTGGGATCAATCCCCAGTAACACACACACACACACACAAACACACACACACACACACCACAGTATTTAAAATATCACACTTCTCCACTTGGAATGGCCCCAGTGTGGCAAACTCCCATGGATCTATCAGAACTCAACTCTGATTCGACTTTGCTGTGGAGCCTCTCAGACCCTGGGGCACACTTCCCCCTCTCTTGCCCAACACCTGTTCCATCTCCTAACGCCTGTTGTCCTGTGGGAACTCGCTCACCAATCACTATCCTGGGAACACAAGAGTGGGCTCATTTTGCATTCCCAGCATGTGTCTCTGTGTCAGATATACAGAAAGTGTTCAGTAGGTCTTCACTCTGCCATCTAGAAGGCAGCCTAGCAAGCTTAGTTGTGAAGCCAAATCTGAGCTCCATCAGATCAGGATGAAGGGTGTGGTTAGTCTGAGTCACATAGGCTAAGTGTCACTGACGATGTCACCGGTACCCGGTACTGTGGTCCTGGTGGCAAACAGGGCAAAAATTCAATTATTGAGCACTGATAGTGTACAAAGCACTCTACTGGATCCAGTGGGTGGGGAGTTTTTTTCTTTTTTTTTAGTAATGATAACGGGTAACTTTTATTGAATTTTACTACATCTTGGTCAGTATTCATTGGGATTCTGTACCTTTACATAATAGGTCTTGATTCTCATTTTTCCCCTTGTCCCTGCCCTCCCTTCACCCCCTCCTCCCCTCCCC
>NW_022900926.1:25371886-25378522 GCF_012274545.1 Fukomys damarensis | reverse complement strand
TATAGCAGTATATTATGCATCGATAGCAGCAACAGCTTTTCCAGGTTCTGCAGTCATCTGAACAAAATTATAGACATTCAGCACATTCCATTAAAAAACAAAACAAAACAACAACAAAAAACAACAAAGAAAAGAATAATATCCAGAAAACAGCAAAGTTCTGTTGCTGTTGTGGTACCTGGCACCATTTTTTTATGAGCATCTTAATCATCATCTGGAAAGAGAACATTCTAGAGTAACAAAATTAAATGTAGCTCTGATAAAGCACAGTACCTACTATGTATCATAAAGCAGGTACTAGATATTTTACATTCATAGAGGTATGATACAGTATCCTCCTAAATCAATAATACTAGAATCAGTTTGGTTTGAAATTTACTTTGTCTGCAAATAAGATTGCTACCCCTGTTTTTTTTCTGGGCTCCTGTCACATGGAAAATTGTTTTCTCTCTTTTCACTTTCAGTCTATGGGCTTCTTTTTGCCCTAGCTGTGTTTCTTGTATACAACGTATTGTTGGATTTTGCTTCTAATTCCATTTTGCCAGTCTATTTCTCTTGATTGGTGAGTTGAGGCCATTGACATTGCTGGTTATAACTGATATGTACTGACTTATTATTGACATGTTATTGGCCTTTCGTTGACTCTTTTTACTTTTTCATGTTCTCCTTTTAATTTCTTGCCTTGCCTATTTGATTTGTTCTTTTGGGCTTCATGGTGTTGTTGCCTTCATTATCTTTTTCTAGGATATTGTTTAGAATTCCTTGTAGTGCTGGATTGGTATTCATGTAGTTTCTCAGGTGTTCTTTGTCTTGGAAGTATCTTAGTTCCCCATCCTTTTGAAAGAGAGTTTTGCAGGATACATCAGTCTAGGTTGGAAGTTGTTCTCTTTTAGTACTTGAAATATCTCACTCCAGGCTCTCTTTGCCCTAAGGGCTTTTGTTGAAAAGTCTGCTGTGATTCTGATGGGCTTTCCTTTGCATGTGATTTGTTTCTTTTCTCTGACTGCTTGTAGTAATTTTGTTCTTCTGTTGGGTTTCTGGGACCTTGGTTATTATATGTCTAGGTGTAGATTTTTTTTGATTGTGACTAGTTGGGGTCCTATATGCCTCAGTTATCTGAATGTCAAATTCTTCCCCTCTGTTTGGGAAGTTTTCTGTCATTAATTCTGTGAACAGCTTTTTAACGTCATTTGTATTTTCTCCTGCTACTTCATGGATTCCTATCAGTCTTATGTTATTCTTCCTTGCATCATCTAGGAGTTGTTGAATCGATTTCTCATGATCCCTTACTGTTTTTAAGAGACCTCTCTTTTCACGGTCACTGACTGCAATCTTGTCTTCTATATTTGAGAGTCTATCTTCGCATTCTTTTATTCTGTTGTGTACACTTTCAATGAAGTGTTTAATCTCCTGGATATCTGTTTGAATCTGTTTTATGGATTCCACTTCTTTCCTATGTTGGGCATTTATTTTTTCCATTTCTTTCTTATGCTGGGCCTTCATAGCTTCTATCATGGTCCTGAGCTCATCTATTTTTTTGTCGGTTTCTGCTCTAGAGTCTTGAATAGCGACTTCCATTTTGCTCACTGTCTCTATGGTTATCTGGGAAATTATTTCAGTTTTTAATTTTTCTAGAGCCTGATTGATCTGTTTTGTTACTTTCTGTGCTTTGAGTTCAGGGTGTCCTGGTGGTTCACTATCAGCCTTTTCATCCTTATTTGCCCTACTGTTTGCCATTGGTGAACTGGAAGTCTGTCCTTGTGTCTTGCTTAAGTGTTTTCTCACTTTTATTTTTGTTGTCGGGCTGTCCTTGGTTTAATCTCTGGATTATCACCCAAATCTTCCTGATATAGTTGCTCCTAGCTTCTGTGTCTCTAATGACCCACAGACATTCTCATCTTCACAACATCAGAGAAAACAGCTCATTAAATCAACCGCAGTGCTTTATCCCAACTGATACAATCAGCAACACATTAAGATCAAGCACAACTTGGACACTGACCACCTGTGGTAGTCACTAGTCTATCACCCTTAAACCATTTGAATTAAATTGAAATCAAGAAGCAGTCCAGAACATGTCTGCGGTGAACAAAATTTCAATATAGTGTATTTACCATTTAATGGCTCAGATAGAGCGAGAATGCAAGACCCTAGTTAGCTGATTGCTGAACCCCATGACACTGACTGACGTCGGGCTGCAAGGCCCAGATTGAGTTCCCCAACCTTCTGAATGGTTGAACTCCACAATGTTCTATTACAGGTTTCCCATGCCCTTTCTTTAAAGATGTTCAAAGTTGGGAACTCAGAAAAATACCCTTGATGACCACCTCTGCCTCTGCAGAGTGGGTCCAAATACTGGCACAGTCAGGAGGTCTGAGAGTGTGTGTGTGGGGGGGATTATGGGGGTTCAGGGGCACCCACATGGCTACCTTTCTGGCGCTAGAGCGATGGCGGCTGGGGTGGGAGAAGGCATGGCTCTCCTTTCCGTGGAGGATCAGGGCCCAGGCTACCTCCCGGCGAGGCACTTGAGCGATGGCTGCTTGGGAGGGAGTGGGAGAAGTTTTAAAGAGAGTGCAAATATTGCCCCTTCTTCCGGGAGATGCTTGAATTCTGTTTGATAGGGTGAAGCTCATAGGACATTTAAAGTCTGCTGTCTCAGTCCCATGGCAGGACCAGCTGGCCTGGGTCTGCTAGTTTTGTGCTTGGATGCAATGTATGCTCAAACTAAACACCCCATCACAAAGACCCACTTATAAAAATATCAGATTTTTAATTTTTATGCATCTTTTTAAAATGAGAAATAGGATCACATGTATGAGATCCTTGCCAGTTACAGAAAGTTGTACTTCCAAGTGCAGCATAAATCTGAGCCCTGCTGGAAGTCTGCCTGTCACTGGCAGTTGGATACACTTTCCTGCTGCTCGGCATCTCCAGCATCATTTTTCACAGCAGCATCTTCGCTCAGTGTTCATTTGTGGTCTGTGAACCGGGCTTCCATCGCATTCCTGCTGTGGGTGTCACTGCATGACGGCTCATCAGCGCACGCACTCGCAAGCCTTTCTTTGACATTTTTAACATTTGAAAACGCCTAAGCCATGGTACGTAGATTCATATATTTGGACCAAATACTCAGGTAGCAAACTGAAAGGGCTTCTGTGGGACGTGAGAGGAACGTGGCCTTCGCACTCGACAAAGACTGAGCACGGGCTTCATAGGTAAGGGCCTATGATCCTGGGCAGACACACTCGCCCTGCTGGACATGTCATTATTCAGCACTACCTGACCTTCAGTCAAGGTCCTCTGGTGGCCGGGGGGAGCCTGAGAAAGTGGTCTTCACGCTCCCATAAATGTCCCAGGCAATGTGTCACCATCTTTCCTGTCCCCTTTGTGCTTCCAAGGCCCTCTGACCACAATTAGGAACCAGCTTTATGACACTTCCCACAGGCTGCCCAACACAAAATTATGTGCTCTTCTCTGCTTTTGTCTCCTCCTCTCCTCTTTTCTGGTCCCTGATCCCACAATTCAGTCAGAAGAACTAACCTGCAGAGAATTCTTCCAGAGGCCAGGCTGTGCGTAAAAATGGTCCCTTGAGGCTTTTCTTCTCTCTCACCCCTTTCTCAGAAACCAAAGCATCTCAACCTATGATTCAAAGCTGCCAGGATGTATGGTCACAGATGCAAGACCTTCATTCCCAAACTCAGGGGACAGTGAGCGAGAGTTGCACCTGCCAATCCTTGCGGCAGCTTCCCTGCAAGCACTTTGGTCCTGTGTCTATACGGCCGGGTCTTACAGCGTCTTCTGTGACCCCGACAGTGGCTGGTTCTTGCTCCCTGCCTCCGATGGGAAGTGCGTGCCCTCTACAGGCTGCCAATAGCTCTATCCCAGGAGCCAGGATCTCCAATAAGCTGGTGGGTCCTTCTGCTGCGCCCGCATGGACATCAGTTCTGTGTGTCCCAGGTGGCCTGGAATGGGGCTTTTGTGGCTGAGACAGGCCTGGGGGTCAGGGAGGGACTGCAGGGTTATTACGTGGATGTCTGCCTTTCTTGGAAGCCACTTTGGGCTTGCACGTGTGCTGACCTCTGCCTGGCCTGGCTTGTTTCACGGTTTTCCCAGGCACCTTGGTGGAGCTGTTTTAGGGTCATCTAGCTACACTTCATGTCCAGAGTGTTAGACAAGAGGTAAGGTTTTTGCTTCCTGCAGATCAGAGCTGGGAGCCTGGCCTTCCTTATTATTGGTTACTCACCTTCCAGTTTCATTAGGGCAATCACTGCATCCACTGTGTAAGGTGGATTTGAGGGAAAATGATGAACTTGGTCATGGTGGGCAGCATCTGGTCTATGGCAGATGTGCAGTTGTTGGTTCAAGCTTTTGTCCTGCCCAGGTTCCTGCCTAGGGTTAGGGAGAACCTTAGGGAGGGATGTGGGCACTCATCAAATTGAGGCAACTCAAGAAAGAAACATTTAAGCCTTTTTAGATTGATTACATGTTGCTTTTGTGATCTTGTTTTTGCTCCTGCTCTTTGGTTCTATTTGGAATGCACACATGTGAAACCAGAAGTACCTGGGTGATTCAGTGAACAACCCGATTCCCTGTCTTTGGGATACTATGTTTCTGGGAATAATCTGGGCCTGATTCACTGTCTGCATAGTTCACATTCTGCTGCTGTCATGTGAGTGCCCAGAGATGAGACCAGCTGAGTGGCCTGCAGTCAGCCTCCGGCAGCAGGGGCTGGATAGTGTTTGAGTGGGTCCCCAGCAGCAGCTCCCTGTCAACCTACCTGGTGGGTGGCCATGGCCTGCATACAGTCTTGCACCATTGGGCAGCCTGCATTGGGCTGCAAAGTGGGGTCAGGCTCCTGAGTTGTGGAAACAACGCAGAGCAGGCTGGACTTCATCTCTCTCTTGATAGGAAACAGTGCTGGAGCTCGAGGGCAGGATCATCCTCGAATAGCATGTTCCTAAACAAAACTTACGAAAGCAATCTTTCTCCTGGTTACACTTTGCCCTGCTGCGCTGCTCAGAAGGGAGTCAGACCTAAGTCAGAATAAATGCATTTATCAGCGAGGCCCCTCCATCCTGACATGTAGTGAAGGGCCAGGGCTGGCTGGTGAGATGGCACATAACACAGTCCAGATCAAAGGAGTGGGTCAGAGACCGGAGACCGGGGTTGTGAACAATTGTCAGCTCAGACAACTTGCCTGTTTTTGCACTTCAGGAAAGCACTGATACTTTAGATCACCATCTTCCCACTGCCCGAGGGGCTACGAGAGCTGCAGAGGGTGGAGCAGACAAGCTCCTTCCCAGACCCATTTGGTTAAGCAGGAGCTCAACTTCCCGGCCTCTGATTTACCAGTGCTAACTCTAAACCGTATTTGTCCTCCCTATCCCCCTCACGTTCGGTGACTGAACAACCAAAAAGCAGCAGTTCTGCGAAGTGAAGACCACCTCAGCGGTGTTTCCTCAGCGGTGTCCAGATGTGTTTATTTTAGTGAGTCTTGTTTCCTTGTTACTGGGAATGGCTGCAGGACTCTGCTGTGTGTTGCTTCCTTCTGTTGTGCAGGAATCTGTGCCTTACACCGTAGGCTTACTCCAGCTTTGTAGGCAGTAAGGAGTCCCCAGCAGGCCATGGGAGCACCATCTATAGGGGCTGAAGGTGGTCACATGCGGCAGTAGAACCTGAACATCTTCCGGTCTCTGAATCAGGCAATCTCAGCTTGGCCCACGGTAGCAAGTTAGATGCATCCCTTCTAGGTGTGGAGTTAGAGTTCATGGCAAGTGGACATCCTTGAATGTCAGGTCAGACCTGTAGACTATCAAAAGGCAGGATGCAAAATTGGGATCTGAGTAGCAAAAAGCCACAGAGAATGGGTAGACAGCCAGGATCCCCTAGGAGGAAGTGCTGGTAGGTTGGTCTGGCTGTTCCCACGGCACGGTGTCTTCCATGTGTGTTAAGGCTGCAAATTAAACTGGAAACAAAACTCACAGGAAGCATCTCCTGAGCAGGTGTGTTTGTCTGTGTGAAGAAAGATCAGTTGCTCCCTGAAACAGTCATGAGGGTTCACGCCTCTGGCCACCCTTAGACAGGCATTCCTTTCTAAAACATTTCATGACCTGTTAAAAGGCAAATACCATGTTAAGCTGCTCCTGCCCATGACTTTCTTCAGACTGATGACTTGATTGCTTCCATCTTTACAATCAGGGATTTACAGAAGAGAAAGCAGAATCGGTACAGGGTTTTACCAGGAAAAGCATCTTTGAAGACAAGGTGTTCCTTCACACTGGCAGATAGTCCAGCTCTGGGATATAGTGGAAGGCTTTTGGAAGAGTCACCCAAACCTCATCTGGCCTTTCCTGCCACTCTTCCCAGAGGGGCTGAGAAGTAGACGTTGGAAAAGTGGTTATGTTGGGGAAGACTACCAGTGTCCCTGGAGACTGTGAGCTGACCAGCAATATCTTGTTTCTCAGTACTTAGGATGAAACCATGGGCTTGCACATGATAACAAGTGCTGTACCACTGAGCTACATCTCTAGCCCCAAATCAGCAGTGTCACAGGCGCAGTACGGCATGCGTCAGTCAGATCTCTCTCCCTCTCTCCCTCTCTCCCTCTCTCCCTCTCTCCCTCTCTCCCTCCCTCCC
>NW_022900926.1:25349986-25371727 GCF_012274545.1 Fukomys damarensis | reverse complement strand
CTCTCTCTCTCTCTCTCTCTCTCTCTCTCTCTCTCTCTCTCATACACACACACACGCACACACAAAGCCACCTTGAAGCACTAATAAATGCCCTGGTCTATCTTCTAGCAATTAGATTCTGGAATAGCAGGTTGCAGCTGGGCCCCAGCCCAGCATGGCAGGCCCTGGTGCCCCTCAACCAGACCATCTCATCCAGCATTTCTCCACCTGACTTCATGAAAATTAATCCTGCTGGCATTCTGTGAGACACTGGAGGGCCTGATGTACCCAGGACTGTACCCTGGCTGGCACATAGAGTGGTGTAAAGGAGACCAGGGAGAGGAGGATGCTTGAGAACCAAGAGGTTTGACCTGTGAGCCTGGCCAGCTTGCTGAACCTTCAGCACACAGCCTCAGTCTCCTCATTTGTGAAATGGGAGGTCTTCGGCTTTCTCCTGCATTTTCTTGTTCCTATCAGGAATGTCATTTTAATTTAAGTCAGTTTTTCAAGTCTTGTCCCTTGTGAAATGAAGTAGTTTATTTTCTCATGAAAGAAAATAAAAATATCAAAGATGGGGAGGAGTCTTTTAGGGAGTAGATGAAGGATTACTGTTCCTTTCTTTGCTCTCAAAATGTTCTTGCTATTTTTCTCTTTAAAACAAAGTATTATTGTTTCTGAGATAGTACTTGAGTACATCTATGTCTGACTATGTGTCTACGCATCCAGTCCTCTTGGCTGTTTCTGGTATTGGATGCTCTGTTTCCCTGAGGCCAGGGTCACATATCCTTATTCAGTTTGCTAACCCCAGAGACAGCCTGAGAGACCCCTGGTGTCTCACAGGCTTTCTGTTGAAAGGATACCGCAGGTGAGTGAACAGCTCTAAGTACAGGAGAGCAGGATTCGCACTTGATTTCTTCAGCCTTTCTTGTCCTGCTTTTTTCACATCCATGACCTCTGAGTGGGTGGCCGATGACTCAACTGCTAATGAATTTCCTCATCAAATGGAGCAGCAAATGCAGTTACAGGAAAAGGCAGGTGGCCCAGCAGGTGGCACCAGGGAAGGTGCCCTCTCTGGAAAGATCCTAGGAGCAGTTTGGTGGAAGAAGAACTGGGGGACTAGGGAGATCACCAAAGGTACCTGGAGGGGCCAGTGATGAACAAGCCTGGAGACGCCAGCAGATGGGGAAGGTATGTGGGTTCCAAGGAACACATCACAACACCAATTTGCTGGAGGAGGGACTGGAGAAATAAAGTGATGAGAGCCACTTCATGAGGACTAGGTCCTAGGTTCCAGGAGTGACTGACTGTATAAGCAAGGATGGAGGACACATGTTAGCTAATCTTGAAAGAAATCTCAGTGCCCAAATCAGTCTACATCAACAGCTACAAGCAGCGCCACCCCCCTCCCCAACAGCCTGCTGTCTCCACTCCAACCTACACCATCCCACCACTGCTGTAAACCTTGCCCTTTTAAGCAGGTGGTGGGTGGAGATGGAGGTGCTGTGGAACTTGCCAAGTGTCCTCCCCGTGCAGACTCTTGCAGAGCGCCTGGGGTGACCTTTAAACCCGAGATTTTCTTGATATTTATAAAAGCGCTCCAGCTTCCTCCCCCGGACTAAAGTCTCCCTGGGCTCACCCTGGAGATGGGTGCCTCCTGCTGGTGAAAGGTAACTACGCATCTAAACTGCCCTCTCCAGATTTCACAGGTTAAGAGCAAACCAGGAAGAAATGATCTTGAGACCTGTAACAGCTAACACGTACTGAGTGCTTCCTACATGCCAGGAGGTCCTGAGGTGAGCTGCCACGGCACTAACTCTTAGCAATAGACTGCCTCAATAGATTCGGGATTTATAGGCATTATTGATGTGGGTTTGCAACACAGTTAAGGTAGTTATTTCAGGAGTTAATGTTAAAGCTCAGCTGTTTTGAAGGGTGCAAACTATTCAACTCAACAAATATGAAATACTTAGTTATTTGCAAGATCTTGGCAGGAGACTATAAAAATGGAAAACAATGCTACAAATAACAAAATTATAATAACTCACAGTGTGGTATAAGTGATAAGAACTAATGTTATTTGTAACCATCACAGTACAAGTACAGTGTTCTAGAAAAATGCTGTGGGAACACAGGGAGGAAACAGAATTTCTGGCACAGAGTGAAGATGGTAGAGACAGCAATGCAGATCCAACAGGGCTTCTGGGATGGGTGGCTTTGGAGCTGGGGCGATGGTGGAGGAGGATGGAGATGGGGGAAGGGAAGCTTGATCTGGTGGTGACAGTGGCAGCAGAGGGGAGGGGTCTGGGAGACCAGCAGGTGGGTGAGGCTGTGGGAACTTAAGTGGGGGAAGCTGGGAAGTAAGTGTGGGCCAGGCCACTCAGGGCATAAGGAGTTTGAATTGTATTATAAATATTGAGTTGGATCAGGAGGGGTGAAAGTAATATGTATGTCTGTTAGTGCCTACAAGTTTGTGAGCAGGACACTTTTAGGGAGAGGCAGAACATACCTAACTATCAGAGAGCACTTCCAAGAAGCTCAGAGGGTGCACTGACCAGTGCTGCCCGGCACACCTGTCCGCATTTCCCCTCACCAGACACTAGAGCCCTCGGGGAGACAGGCTCGAATATGAAGATGATACCATGATGTCCCACATAGCTGCTCTGGAGGGTGGAGAGACCAGAGCTATGGACACAATGATGATATCAGCTAATGCCTGTTCATCACCTACTCTATCTCATGCACTGGTGCTGATGCGTGGTAGAGCAAGTCTCATTTTATCTCCATCATGATCCTTTGTAAGGTACTTATCATCACCCCTGCTTACACAGGAGGAGACTGAAGCACGGAAAGGCTAACTAATCTCCCTGAGGCCACACAACTAGCCTGTGGCAGGGCTGGAATTCATCTGTCTGCTCATCCTGGGGGTAGTGACCACATCAGCTTATCAGAATGCTTAGCTCTGACTAGAGGCCAGCAAGGCCCTGAGGAAACCTGACACAGGATGAAAGGACATGGACGAAAATATCCAGGACAGGACGTCTCTTGGAGGAGAGGGTCCCAGAGTGACGCGCCAGCATGCGAGGAGGATCCCTGACCTGGAAGGTGGGCAAGCTTCCCGGGAGCATGTGCAGCAGTGTGTGCGTCCTCCGTGTAGACAGCGTGCAGAGTGCACATGCAGTGTGCATGTGCCTGCAGTGTGTGAACACGCATGTAGCATGTGTATTGTGGGTATGGTATGTGCAGCATGTACAGTGTGTGTAGAGTATGTGTGCGTAGCCTGTGTGCAGTGTGCAGTGTAGGTGAAAATGTTACCTTCTGATTGGTACTTGAAATTCCCATATGAAAGATTTATTTCCTCTCCACTCTCTTCATGAGCTAACTCATTAAGTCATGATTGTAATTAGAGCCTCTCACGGGATTATTTTCCAGCAGGGCCACTGCTGGGAAGAAAAAGGATTCACTCGGCACAGCCAGTGCCGTGTGTGTGTGTGTGTGTGTGTGCATGTGTGTGTGTGCATGTGTGTCCCCAGCAGGCCTTTGTGAAGGGCACATCTAACCCAACATGTGGTGATGATAACTCATACTGCATGCTTCATAGACACTTTCACTCACATTATCTCAGTTAATCTTCCCAAGGACACCAGCAGAAAATGGACTCAAGGCCTTTAACATAGAGAACAACAGCAACAAACAAGGTGAGATTCAGTGAGGGCAGTTAATACATCTGAGGTTACAGAGCTTGAAATAGTGGATGACTCTGTACAGGTAGCCACCAGGTCCTATGATTTAATGGATTACTTTAAACATCCCATATTTAAGTACTACGTCTTATCTCCATCAGATCCAGCAATTCTATTCCTTGGTTTACCCCAAGGTAATCAAAACATATGCCCCCCCAAAAGTGTATACAAATATTCACAGCAGTGTTATTCATAACATCCCCAAAGTAGAAAGAACCTAAACGCTCATGAACTGATGAGTGGATAACGGAGATGTGGTTTATCATCAGAATGGAATATAACATTATCCTGTTGTGAAAAGGAGTGAAGAATCAATTCATACCTCAATACGAATAAAACTGGAAACGAAAACAGCCAGACACAAATGGCCTCATGTTGCCTGATTCCATTCCATCCATTTATGTCAAATATAAATGCACTAGGCAAATTTAAAGTGACAGAAAGCAGAACAGTGCTTGCCAGGACCTGGAGGGTGGCAGAGAGGAGAAGGACTGCTAAGAAGCATGCGATTTCTTGTTGAGGTGATAAAAATGTTCTGGAGTTGTAGTGGTGATGGTTGTCTATTTTGGTATATGAATTTTACTTGAAAAAAAAAAGAATTCAGAGATACAACTAAAAAGCTGCATTCCTTACATGGCACTGAATTCTTTGTTCTCTTTGCCTTGCTGTCAGAGAAGCATCTGAGTTGAGAAATGCTTTTTAAAAAGACAAAGGCCTTACCACAGCCACTGGTCATTCTCACCATAGAGATTTGGTTTAATGAGATTTTACTTTTCTCAACTTCTCCAGGACATCACTCAACACTATATAAAGAAAGACTGCTGGGAAGCCCAGTATGGTGACACACATCTGTAATCCTAGCATTTTGGAAGGCTGAGGCAGGTGGATCACAAGCTTGAGCCCAGCCTGGGAAACTGAGTAACTTAGTAAGACCCTATTTCAATATAAAAGTTGTAGAAAGTGCTGGGATATATAGCTCAGTGGGAAGATGCTGGTTTAATTCTGAGTACTGCAAGAAAGAAAGGAAAGAAATAAAGAAAAATAAAGGAAGGAAGAAAAAAGAGAAGGAGAAAGAAAAGACAAGAAAGAACAGAGCAGAACAGGACAGACTGCTTAGGAAAGGACAGCCAAGACTTAACTGTCCAGGAGGAGGAGCATAGTTGAGAGGCCCAGGTTTGGTAGATGCAGGGATCTTGATGCCAGCTGGTACCAGCGCCAGTTTAGCAGGGTTCCTCAGGGGTTCCATAGGGTCAGCTCTGAGGACATTGTCCAGCTGTTTTGACTTTCTGTTTTCCCTTGGCTAGGTCCCACAGTAATTTATAACAGATTTTCTTTTGTTATTTGCCCCTGAACGAGGGTAGGACAGCATAGTACAGACTATGCCTTAAAGAATTCATGTCCTGCTCAGCCATGACCTGAGGCGACTTACTTAACCTCTTTGTGCCTCTGTTTCTGGTCAGTAAAATAGCAATAAGAGGAGTACTCATCACCCCAATTAATTGATATGAGAATTACAGGATTAGTATGCCTGGAGTGCTTAGAACTGGGTGTGCCACTAAGCAAGGGCTCATAAGTACTTGCCATTACTAATAATTTGATGAAGACTAAGCAATAGGTTCATGTTTGTAAAGCTCACTGATGGTATGAATTACATTTCCTTCTCTTTTCCGTGGTTTCTCAGTTCAGAGTTACCCATGGTTTGCTATCAGCGAGGAAAAGTTTAATTTCAGCTACACTTGTTACAGTCAACCCAAAACAATGACTTATCTTGTACGTTACATAGTACTTCTGTTCCCTGAGGGAACTAAAGTTTCCAGATGAGCAACACTTTTGTAATCCAAAACATATTCAGAGGGAAACAGCCACACTGGTAGGAGGTACAGAGCTGGGCAGTCTTGTCAGGCAAGGTTCTGGGAAGTTACAATTTGGGCATGAAAGCCCTGGGTGAGCCTTGTATTTCAGCAGTTCATTCCAAATTTATGAAGTATAAATCATTTATGAAATATAGTGGATGCTCAAGACTTTAGCTTCCACTGCAGCATCAAGGGACCCAAGGATTTTCTGAAGAACTTGGGGCAGGTATTTGTCCAAATTTGCAGGACTGTTGCTGTGTAAGAAAAGGGACTGGAGAGCATGTCTCATGACTCAGAGTCCCTTGCCAATGGCTGTGGTCTTTAAAAGGAATTCCAGGCCCATGTACTGCTGGAAACTTGGCAGTGAGATGTGAACGAGACATTCCTGAGCTGTCACTTGGCAACATTTCCCTGACAGAGCCCAGCAAAGCTATGAAATCAACTGGGATGGCCAAATAAAAAGGCCTGTGACAAAGTATTGCTTCTTGCCAAGCAGATACAGCTAGGGGGAATCTACCTGGATCAGAGATGAGGACCAGTCTTTCTGAAGCACCTTGTGCTGGCTCTGGGCTTCAAGCCACCATGCCTGGATTTCATATCAGTACCTGAGCAACAGTCTTGACTGACATTTTGAGCCTTCAGCTTATGTTACAGTTGTATTTCAGCAGAGGTGAAGTCTGTTAACAGGAAGCTGTGTTACAACAGGACAGCTCCTTTTTAAGCACATAGGAGAGCTGCGTGATTCATGGAATCAGGGTTGATGTGGTGCCCCCAGATGTGAAGAGGTGAAGCCGAATGTACTAGATTAGGAGGTCACTGTAGGCTGACAGTGACCCTGACAGTGTTTTTCAAGTGTGACTGCTATGCTTTAGGTCACAGCTGGAAAATGTTTGAGTGGAACATACTGGGCAGCTGCACAAAATAGAAAAGTGGCTGATATCAGGCCCTGGTAGGATGGGACAATGGAAGGCCAGACAGGTGCTGTGTGCAGCCCCAGACCTGGTGTTGGGATGGTGGCCCCAGTGTGTTACAAAGACAAGGGGGTGTGTAACAATCTGACCCAAAGTTAGTAGCAGTACCCACAGAGGACCGTGGCCACATTGTGAAGACACCAGGGCTCCTGGTCAGGCCACTCTGCCTTCAGACCACCGCCAGCCATGGAAACTTTTCTCGTTGTCCCTTTGGCTTCCCAAGGAAGCAAAGGACTAAAAAAGGCATTCCGCCTTTTTAGGTGGCTGGGATGTGGCAATGCGAGATGCCTGTCCCTGGCTCCTGAAGGAGTACCCTTTGGATCTCACAGAGGGCTCTAGAATCACCTCATTCCTAGTCCTTAGGCCTCCCAGACTCCAGACCTCACTCATGGGACAACAGAACACATTCCCGAGTCACCCTGCAAAAGGAGGCTCCAGGAGGCTCTGCCTGCCTCCTGACCCCTGGGATAACCTTTCTTCGTCATTCCTCAGTATTGCAAAAGGAAAAACCTACAAAGTTTTGACCCAGCACAGACCTGGCTGCATATATGTGGGAGGGCGCTCCCAGGGCTCACAGGCCTTTGCACCCTCACATGACTGACTCTTCCCATTTTCCTCCCTAGCTTCTCTGAGCCCCTAAAAGGCCTCAGGACAGGAAGCCCAATTCCCTGGTGGCTCTGGGGAGGCTTTCTGTGGGGTTACTCGGCTTTTGTTTTGTTACCACAAGCATTAGAGGCCATGGATATTGAAAAGATACTTGCACTAAAGGGAAAAGCCAGAGATAGGATTTTACAGTTACAAACCAACAGCCAGAGAGAGCGAGGTCCTGATACCTAAAGGTGCAGAAGGAGGAGGACACAGGGGCAGCTTGGCCCAGGAAGCCCTTGTGGAAAGTTAAATGAATTCCTTTATTGCATACTCCCTCCCATGTGTCTTTAGCTGCCTGTGTATTTTCTCTTCCTGAATCTGATATTGTAGCAGTTTTAAGGCCATTCCCCTCAGCATTAAAATTGTTGAAAGAAACAGAAGGAAAAGCAAAAATCTAGGTCAGTGTTGCTTCTATCTTGAATATGTGAACAGTGTTTAGAAGATGCTTAAAAGAAGAACCAATATGACAGGCCATGTATTATCATTCCTTTTATAAGAAGATTGAAATTGCTGCATTCTAAAACAATGATTTTTTTTTTGCAGATGAGCAGTTACTGGACAGTCAGTAATCAGTTTATCTACGTCTAGTATGAGACTATCCCAAGCTCCTGTGTTTGTGGTGACCACTCAGGCCCTCATCATCCCTTTGAGCTCACCGAGGCAGCAGCAAGACCAGGAAGTGGAGTATCTTTGCTCTCTACCTACTTCAACTGCCCTCTCATTTGGTGGCAGACTGTTATGTTTTTCAGCCGTGCCACTTTCCTGCAGAAAAGTGTCTTATCACCAGTGCCACAGGTCCCAGCTCTCCTTAGGGGAGCAGAGCCTGTTGGTACCCACACTACACTGCTTCTGGAAGTCTTTCTTTCCATGACTTCAGGCCTGTGACCGCACGTCCCCCGTCTGCTGTACCCCCTCTGCCTTGGTCAGTGCCTTCTCTTCCAGAAGCTTCCCTGTCTTGACCAGAAGGAGGCTTCCTTTTCAGCCTCCATGTTGTCACTGATCTCATTGTGCTGGGCTGACTGAGCTGGTCAGTGTACTGGCCACGAGAACCATTGTATTATGAGCCACCTGCCCCCCACATGGCATACCTCTGACCAATGCCAGTGACTCTGAATGATGGGAAAGCTACTAAGTGTGATTAAAAAGAAAAACCTACCCACAAAGCTGTTTCACAGAGACGGTGAGATGGAAATTCTCATTGTGTCTTTGAGTCTATGAAGAGTGTATGGTCTCTGTACTGGCTAATAAACACTGGAGATTTTTGAGTCTTGAAAAGCAGTTTGGTTTTATGAAGCAACTTCTGTCCTGAATCTGAGCTTAGAACAAATGCTTCTGCTGCCGCTTCAAATCTGGCTACAGGGATCTAAATTCAAACCTTATTCTGTCAACTACCCCTTCTTTCCAAGATGTATTATTGCATATAAAACAATTCCAGAGAGTTACTCATGAAAGATGCCCACTCCTTATTGAACTGGAGCTTCACTTTATTTAACTAGTATTATCTTGCCATCAACAAACACTGTTGATTTCAATGTAACATCCTTTGTCAATGAATTAACAAATAACAATTTGCTTAACTTCCTCAAGTATTGTCTGGGCTGTTGCTCTGTATGCCGAACTATGATTGTTCTTGTTCCCAGACTAAATTCAGAAATATACCGCGTATGTTCTTGAAAATGTGATGACTCATTTTTCTCTTCCAGGCAAGTATTTCTTTCTAATGAAACTTTAAAAACTATGGTAAGAACACTCTATAACATGACCTTCTATGATCTATTCCCAGCATTTGGAGGAAGATGTAAAAACTATCCAGAAAGGGACAGAGGACACACACATGGGGAGAAGAGAGAGGTTTAGATTCTTGGTTAGAATCTAGGATCTCAGCTCTTAGGTTCAACAGATGTCACCGTCCTCCCTGCACAGTTTTCAGTTGAGATTTCCAAATAAATATTTTAAAACTTAGAAATGTATGTTCATTTTAGAAAACAATAACATGAAAGCTTAATAGACAAAAACCCAAATCTAAAAGAATGTTCACATTCAAAAGAGTTATTATTAACATTTCTAACATTGTAAACATCTGCAAAATTTTCCAGACATTCAAATAAATGTATTCTTCTGGAACTCTGCATAAACCCAAATAGGGTCAATCAATAAGCATTGTTTTGAACAATGGTCTTTCAGTGGGTGACGATTTCTAGTTCCCTTTGGGATGGAGGGTTGCCATCCATGCTCCATCTCCAGTAGCTTTGGGGTGCCTGACCCACATCAGACTGAGGTTTGCCCTACTTACCAAGATCTTCGTGGTGGTGACACCATTGCAGCTTTCCCCTTGGGGTGCTCTTGGACACCGGGGACCAGGCATGGGGTGGTGCTGCTTCAGGGTGGGCAGTGAGCTAAGCTTAGAGTCTCACTGTCAAACTAGGCCAGGGCTTTCAGAATGTGCCCATTCCAGGCAGCAGCGCTGTGAGAAGGCTGTTCTGAGAAGAACCCAGGCTCTGCCCGCAAGTGCTAGCTAGTCTCTCTGCCAAATGGCTAGAAAGTAGCAACTCCCACCCCCCCACAACCCCGCTATCCCACAGCCCATGTGGCTGCAGGATTGTCAGACAGGCACCTTCCTTGCAGAAAGCTCCATCCACAGTTGGACCCTCTTACCGTATGGTGCAGGAAATGAAGAGCTATGCCTTCCTCAGTCTTGTCACAGGGACAGCAGTGGCTGTAGGAGTGATCACTTTTTATAGCCTGCCCAATTGGTTCTGCTGCATGCCACTCTCTTGAAGGCAGAGCTGCCGCTTCTCTCCCTTGCTGGGCAAAACCTTGTAAATGGAAAGAGAAAAGCTAATATATGACATAATTTCATCTGAGAATTTGAACACATTGATAGTTTCAATATTTTTCCTTATGAATACCAGCTATTGGAATGATTTGACTCTCAGAATATATGTATCTGTCAAGAACTTTTAATTTGTAACTGTGTTAATCTTAGATAATCCTGAAGAATTTTTTTCACCATTTTTTTTTTTTTTTTTGGTACTGATGATAGAACTTGGGCCCTTGAGCTTGCGAGGCAGGTGGCGGAATCAATGAGCCAAATCCCTGGCTCGATCCTGCAGAATTTAGACTTAGTTGCAAATTTGAAACTTAATCTGGCCCAAATTTCCTATTTTTTAAATGAAGTTAAGACAAAACAAACAAACAAAAAAAAGGACAAGAATAATTTCCTCAGGGTCTTGGAGGTCTTCCCCATAACTCATTCTGTTATAATTGGGTCCATATGCAAGAACCTTAGTTAAGATAAGCTCCAGGGGAAGAACGGTTACTGCAGGTCATTCAGGAGAGTCTGGTAAGCAAGCATCCTGATTTGGGCTTTTGGAATTTTCTGGGGCAGGCTTAGGAGTCTTTGTTTTTCTTACTTCTGCCTCTGGGTAGTAGGCCTTAGGATAAAAGTAGGGTGGTTGGCCCTTGGATGTTGCTGAGGTTTGGGTGAGTGGAGGGGAGCAGTCCCATAGTACCAATGGTATTACCTATATTAATTTTGTGTAGACACAACTCTGTCTCTGCAAATATTTATCTACACAGTAAAAACTATAATGTGCTACACTATTATTACATTTAAAAAGAATATATTTTGTGTTTGTATTATAAAATAATTTATGATTATGAGAGAAAATTTGGAAAATATATAAAAATACGAGCAAGTAAATGCTGGTAACATTTCAGGTTTCTTGCCTGACTCTTTTCAGTGCATCTTCATGTAGTTGTGATTCTTTGGTGGATATACTAATGTTTCCTGTTTTTTTTCCAGTTAACATTCCGTCATCCACATTTCCAGGTTCATTCAAATTTTTTAAAAAATATTTTTTGGGTAGCAAAACTTAATCTTATAGATACACTGCAATTAAAAAAATATGTCCCTATTATTTGAAAATTAGATGGTTTCAAAGTTTTAACTTTTATAAGTGACATCTGTATATACTTATTATTTTTTTTTTTTAGACAGGGTCTCACTATATAGTTGAGAATGACCTGGAACTCACTGTGTAGCCCAGGCTGGTCTCCAACTCATAGTGATCCTCCTACCTCAGCCTCCTGAGGGCTGGGATTCCAGGAGTGTGCCACCATGACTGGGTGTCTGTATATACTTTTATAGTATTTAGGATTATTTGCTTAGAACAAGTTCCTAGTAGTGTATTTCTGTGTTAAAGGTCCTGATAATTCTAAATCTATTTATGTATACTACTGTTCCATCACTTCTAGGCTTTTTGGCTAGGATCAAGTATACTACTGTTCCACCCCAAAAGGATCATACCGAATTATTCCCCACTTGTCACTCTTTAAGAGTGCTCATGTCATTTATACTCACTAACATGGTGGTGGCAGTGCTCACATTTTAGATAATTTCTTAATTTGATAGGGGATTAAAAAAGTCTCAAGACTAATTTCAAACATTGCTGTAAGGTGGAACATCTCTTATATACTTGCCAACTGGATGCATTTCCTCTCCAATGATGTGTTTATTCATGGTTCTGCTCCACATGTGTAAGAAGGATGCTAAAGACAGAGTCCTGAAGGTGACAGGATTTCCTTTGTGCCATGAAAGTACCCATGATCTGGCCTGCATCTGGCGTATGGTGAGGACCAGTGAGTCACACAGGTGCTTCTGCAACATACTCCCCAACTCTCACCCCCAAGCTCTTGGGCCTCCTGATTGTGCCAGTTCCTGGATCCACTCTGCAGAGACACAGGTCATTTTACTGAGCTCCAGAAGATAGAACAGAAATGAACAACAGCAGCAATAAAGGCACATCAGACCTCCATAGTTGGTAAATTGGAGGGATCACCACCTTCCATCAGAACTTTGACTTTCTTCAGAGAAAGGGCAAAGGGAACCTGTAGTAGAATCTTGTAGAGTTCAACCCTTCAGGAGATCAGGGAGCTCAATTCGGCCTTGCAGCCCAAATTCAGCCTGAGGCTCAGGGGTCTGCCATCAGCTAGCTGAGACTAAATGACTTAGTTCTGCACCAATGCTGCCCACATTATCTATTGTGACAGCAGAGATATACCCTGAAAGAGGCCCTTCAAATTCTTTTTCTTCTTTCTTTTCCTCATTCCATTCTGCAAATTCTTTCTTTTTTCTGTCTTTTTCTTCCCACGCAGTCTCCTGCTTGCTCATATTATTTGTCTTCCTTTCTGTTACTGTTCCTGCCCTAATTCAGATTTTTTCTTTTTTAAATTTTTCTTCTTTCTTTTCTTTTTGTCTTTCTGTTTCCTTCACTCAAGAGTCACCAGTTTCAAATGAAAGTGAGTCCCCATTACTGTTAAGTTATTTTATTCTTGTCCTTGTTTTTGCACTCTGTCTTTCCCGCTTGTCTTCAACAATTTCCTAAAGTTTGAATGGTCATCCTGTGTCCTCTGGCTTCACTTGAAACCATCTCCAATTCTTCTACCTATCTATTCCTCTCTTTGTAACTCCATCTAAGTCCCCATCCTTAAGGGAAAAGTTGCTATATGGAAGAGTTTATTCACTATAAACATATTTTGGGCTGCTCCTCAATTTTGATTTAATTCACATGATTTAAAGGTGACAGCTTAATAGCTACCACAAATGGTCAATTTTTAAGCTCTGCTTGATGCTATTGTGTTGCTGATTGTATCAATTGTGTTAAAGGGTTGTGATTGATTTAATGAGTTGTCCTTTCTGATATTATGAAAATGAGAATGTCTAGGAGTCATCAGACATTCAAAAGCTAAAGAGCAGCTATATCAGGAAGATCAAAGTCCTAACCCAGGAATTAAACCAAGGACAGCCTAAAAGTAAAAATAAAAATGAGAAAACACTTAAGCCAGATCCAAAGACAGAATTCCAGTTCATCAGTGGTGAACTCTAGGGGAAATGAGGTGGAAAAGTCTGACAATCAACTACCAGAACACCCTGAACTCATAGCACAGGAAGTAACAAAACAGATCAATCAGGCTCTAGAAAAATTCAAAACAGAAATATTTTCCCAGATAACTACAGAGATGGTGAGCACAATGAAAGACACAATTAGAGAATCTAGAACAGAAACTGACCAAAAAAAAAAAAATAGATGAGCTCAGGACCATGATAGAAGCCATGAAGGCCCAGCATAAGAAAGAAATGGAAACCATGAATGCCCAACATAGGAAAGAAATGGAATCAATGAAATAGATTCAAACAGATATCCAGGAGATTAAAAACTCTATTCAAATTTTTTGCAGCAGGATAAAAGAATGTGAAGATAGAATTTCAGATATAGAAGATAGGATTGCAGTCAGTGACTGTGAAAAAAGAGATCTCTTAAAAACAGTAAGGTATCATGAGAAATAAATCCAACAACTCCTAGATGATGCAAATAAGAGTAACATAAGACTGATAGGAATCCATGAAGTAACAGGAGAAAATACAAATGACATAAAAAAGCTCTTCACAGAATTAATGACAGAAAACTTCCCAGAGCAAAATAATTTGACATACAGATAAGTGAGGCCTATTAAAACTCCAACTAGCCATGATCAAAAAATCTACACCTAGACATATAATAGTCAAGATCCCAGAAACCCAACAAAAGAACAAAATACTACAAGCAGTTAGAGAAAAGAAACAAATCACATGCAAAGGAAAGCCCATCAGAATCACAGCAGACTTTTCAACACAAACCCTTAGGTCAAGGAGAGCCTGGACTGAGGTATTTCAAACAGTAAAAGAAAACAACCTCCAACCTAAGGTGATGTATCCTGCAAAACTCTCTTTCAAAATGGATGGGGAAATAAGATACTTCCATGACAAAGAACATCTGAGAAACTTCATGAATACCAAACCAGAACTCCAGACAATTCTAAACAATATCCTAGAAAAAGACAATGAAGGTCACAACAACATGAGGCCCAACAGAGCAAATCAATTAGGCAAGGCAAAGAAATTAAAGGAGGGTGGATTAAAAAGAGCCAACAACAGGATAATAACATGACAATAATGGTAGTACATATCAGTTATAACCATCAATGTTAATGGCCTCAATTCACCAATCAAGAGAAATAGACTGGCAAAATGGATTAAGAAGCAAAATCCAACAATATGTTGTATATAAGAAACTCACCTAGAGCAAAAAGAAACCCATAGACTGAAAGTGAAAGGATGCTATCTTATTCGCAGAAAAAGTAAATTTCAAACCAAAACTGATTAAGAGAGACAAAGAAGGCCACTATATCCTTGTAAAGGGAACAATTCAAGAGGAAGAGATGACAATTATAAATATATATGTACCAAATATTAATGCCCCCAACTACATAAAACAAATATTAACTAACATGAAAAACCAAATAAGCACTAATACAATTGTAGTGGGGGATCTACATGCCCCACTATCACAAATAGACAGATCATCTAGACCAAAAATCAACAACAAAATTCTATAACTGAACCAAGCTTTTGAACACGTGGACTTAATAGATGGCTATAGAGTGTTCCACTCCACAAAATCAGAATATACTTTCTTTTTGGCTGCACATGGGTCATTCTCCAAAATAGACCACACACTAGCTCATAAAACAGGTTTAAATAAATGCAAAGGAATCAAAGTTATCTCATGTATATTATCAGATCATAGTGTAATTAAGCTGGAGATCAATGGCATAAGAAACTGTAAGAACTTTACAAACACATGGAAATTGAACAACATTCTCCTGAACAACCAATGGGTCACAGAGGAAATTAAAGAAGAAATTAGTTTTTACAAATAAATGATAATGCCAATACAACATACAGGAATCTATGGGGCACAAAGAAAGCAATTCTATGTGGGAAATTCACAGCAGTGAATGCCCACACTAGGAAAACAGAGCAAGCTCAAACAAACAACCTAATAATGAATCTTAGACTCCTAGAAAAAGAAGACCAAGTAAAACTCAAAGCACATGCAAGGGAGGAAATTATAAAGATCAGAGCAGAAATCAATGTAATGGAAACTAAGAGAATGATACTAAAAAAAATCAATGAATCAAAGAGTTGTGTTTTTGAAAAAATAAATAAAATTGATAAACCATTAGCCAACCTTGTCAAAAAAAGGAAAGAAAAGGCTCAGATCCATGCAATTCAGAATGAAAAAGGTGAAGTCACACAGATCCAACAGAAATCCAGAGGATAGTCAATACCTACTTTGAGAACCTGTACTCTAACAAAATGGAAAACACAGAAGAAATGGACAGATTTCTAGATATTTATGAATTACCAAAGTTGAACAAAGAAGATAAAAAATTCTAAACACCCCAATTACAATCAGTGAAATGAAAAATGTAATTAAAAGTTTACCAATGAAGAAAAGCTCAGGTCCTGATGGATTCACTGCTGAATTTTACAAGACATTTAGAGAAGAACTACTGCCACTACTTTTTAAACTTTTCAATAAAATTGAAAGGGAAGCAATACTTCTGAATTCATTCCTGGAAGCAAGTGTTACTTTGATTCCGAAACCAGGGAAAGACCCAACCAAAAAAAAGAGAACTACAGGCCAATCTCCTTAGTGAACATAGATGCAAAAATCCTTAATAAGATACTGGTAAACAGAATACAGATGGTTATGAAGAAGATCACACACCCTGACCAAGTTGGATTTATTCCAGGGATGCAAGGATGGTTCAGCATATGTAAATCAATAAATGTAATTCACTGTATTAACAGAGTCAAGAATAAAATCCATATGATCATCTCAATAGATGCAGAAAAAGCATTCAACAAAATTCAACACCCATTCATGATAAAAACCCTGCAGATAATTGGAACAGATGGACTTTATCTCAACTTGATAAAGGCTAGCTATCTATGAAAAACCAACAGCCAACATCATATTAAATGGTCAAAAACTGAAAACCTTCAGGTTAAAATCAGGAACAAGACAAAGATGTCCACTATCACCACTCCTCTTTAATATAGTCTGGAAACATTAGACACAGCAATTAGACAAGAGAAAGAAACCAAAGCAATAAAGATAGGCAAGGAAGACGTTAAACTGTCATTATTTGCTGATGATATGATACTGAACGTAGAACACACAAAAAATTCTGCCAAAAGACTTTTAGACTTAATTGACACTTTCAGCAGAGTAGCTAGATACAAGATCAATACTCAAAAATCAATAGCCTTCTTGTACACAAATAACAGTATCACTGAGAGATAAATTAGGGAAACAGTTCCTTTCAGAATAGCATCCAAAAAATGAAGTATCTAGGAATCAATCTAATGAAAGAAGCAAAAGAACTCTACAATGTAAACTATAGCACTCTGAAAAAAGAGATCAAATAGGATATAAGAAAATGGAAAGATATTCCCTGCTCCTGGGTAGGGAGAATCAACATAGTTAAAAATGGCCATACTACCAAAACTACTATACAGATTCAAACAAACCCTATTGAAATTCCAACAGTATATTTCACAGAACTAGAGAAAACAATCCAAAAATTCATTTGGAAGCAGAAGAGGCCTAGAATAACAAAGCCATTCTAGGCAACTGAGACATGGTAGGGGGTATCACAATTCCCAACTTGAAATTATGCTACAAAGCCACTGTGATAAAACAGCATGGTACTGGCAAAGAAACAGACCTGATGATCAGTGGAATAGATTAGAAGATACAGAAACAACTCCAGATGCACTCAGCTACCTCATCTTTGACAAAGGAGCCAACCAACCTCACTGGAGGAAAGATAGCCTCTTTAATTAGTGGTGTTGGAAAAACTTGATTTCAATCTGCCAAAGATTAAAACTAGACACTTATCTTTCACCATGCACAAAACTAAAATCCAAGTGGATTAAAGATCTAAATATTAAAAAGAGTTACTAAATTTGCTGGAAGATAAGTTAGGCAGAATTCTTGAAGGCATAGGCATAGGAAAAGACTTTATGAACAAATCCTCAGTATCACAGAAACTAGCAGAAAGAATCAACAACTGGGATTTCATTTTATTAAAAAGCTCTGCACCACAAAAGAAACCACAAACAGAGCTAAGAGACCTACAATGTGGGAAAAAATTTTTACCAGTTGCTCCTCAGACAAAGGACTATTATCTAGAATATATAAAGAAGTAAAAAAAAATCATTCCCTCCAAATATAAAAATGCAATTCAAAAGTGGGCATCTGAAATGAACAGACATTTCTCAGACCAAGAAGTAAAAGCACCAAATACATACATGAAAAATGGTTCAACATCACTAGTCATTCAAGACATGCAGATGAAAACAACACTGAGATTCCACCTCACCCCACAAAGAATGGCTGCTATCAAGAAATTAACCAATGCCTGTAATCCCAGCACTCAGGAGGCTGAGGCAGGAGGATCACTGTGAATTTGAGACAGGCCTGGGCTACATGGTTAGTTCCAGATCAGTTTCAACTACATAGAGAGACCCTGTCTCAAAAAGAAAACAAAACAAAACAAAACAACAACAACAAAAAGAAATCAACCAATAACAAATGTTGGCAGGGGTGTGGGGAGAAAGGAACCCTTCTCCATTATCGGTGGGAGTGCAGACTGGTGCAACCACTATGGAAATCAATATGGAGATAACTCAAATAACTAGGATTAGAGGTTCCATTTGACCCAGCTATCCCTCTGCAGGGTATCTTTCCAAAAGAATTAAAAGAATCATATCACAGTGATATATGTGCACCTATGTTTATAGCAGCACAGTTTGTAATAGCTAAAACTTGGAAATAGCCCATTTGCCCATCAGTTGGAGACTGGATAAAGAAGATGTGGTTTTTCTAGAAAATGGAATACTACTCAGCCTTAAAGATAGAGAAATTATATTCATTCATAGAAAAATGGATACATATTGAGGATATACTCTTAAGTGAAATAAATAAGAAGTTACACATGTATAAATACTGAATAGTTTCTCTGGTGTGAAAAACTATAATGGTACGTAAGATCCTAATCATATAATTGACAATGTAAAATTGGAAGAAAAGGGCTAAAGGTGTAGGGGAAATGGGAAGGGTAGGGGAAAGGTAATAAGGGAAAAGGAAAAAAAGAGAAAATGAAAAAAGGGAAATAAAGTATTTGTAAATAGGGAAGGGAGGAGGGAGTGAAGGGAGGGCAAGGATGAGGGGAAAAATGAGAACCAAGACCTCTCATGTAAAGGTACAAGGTCCCAATGATGAATGTGACTGTACTGTATACCTAAAATGTACCAATAAACTCAATGAGAGAAAAACAACAACAACAACAACAACATTTAGTGCTGTGAAAGCTTAGGGCTGAGAGCTTCCATTGTGTGTTTCTCCAGCACACACATTTGGCCCGAGTCACGCTGGTGTGTGGTCACACCTACAACCACTCCATAATGCGCTGAGCTTTTTTAGGGCAGGGCCTGTGCTGTATTCTTCTCTGTACCTCTAGAGCAAGCAGGATACTTAGTATTTTGTAGGTGCTCATTCTTTACTTTATAGAAATAATGTAGATGCTCATGAGGGAGTGGAAATTCCAAGTTTATAAATGCAAAGTTATAATTTCCAGTAATTTACACTTTATCAAACATTCCTACCCACAAGGCAGGCATTATCTCTAGATTTAAAACTTTCTAAGTATACTAGATCATTTGAAGTTATTCCTGGGGCAGGTTTAGTTCATACACTGAGTTCTGAATGCAGCACCAATTTTGGTTCTTTACCCTTCTCTCTTTACTCCTTCCATGGTACTCAAACAGCCCTCAGGGTCAAGTTCACTGACAGTAGCCAAGAACTGCCCCCCACTCCCCAGGTCACACAGAACAAGACAGTTTGTCTTCTTTGGAGCTAAGTGAGTTTCGTTCACATCAGAAGGGGGAGAGAAGAGGTTTAGACAGAGGAGCCCAGATGGCTCAGTGCCCCTAAAAATAGCAAGGAGGAAATCCCCTCTCCTCCTGTCCAGCAGAGCAGGTGGAAGTCTGTGGTTTGTGATGTCAAAGATGATGCCAAGGGTGCCACACATGGTGGCAGGTGGCCTGGCAGGACAAACAGAAGGGGTTTAAGCCACAGTCCACATGGATTGTAGCCACACACAGAAAGGCTGGGAGGCAGGTCTGAAGGAAGGCTGTTAGTTGTAGGTGTTGATGCCACCAGTCCTTGTCCTTAATTCAGCCCAGCGAGGTGTGGGGATGTTTCTCATCCATAAATGTATCTCCATCTCTAGTGACCCATCTGTAGTGACATTTGACTTTTTGCAGGAAAGTCAAGTGTGGTTGCTGGGATGTATGCCACAGTGAGATGAGTCTTTCAGATGTTATTCCTTCTCCTCCTTCCCTCCCACATCTTCCCCAAGAGTTCAGGGGATCTTACCCTCCCTCCTGGTGCCTTGTTTTGCTTATTTCCCCAACATGCAGGATAGTCCTAGTGTCTCTCCTGGGCTTCAGATTAGGAGGCGCTCTTTGAGGCTGGGGAACTGGTCTTACTTTCTTGTCAATACCCGAAACGTCCCACAGTCTGAGTACACAGCCGGCACTCAAGAACTGTCAGTTGAAAAACGAGCTTAGAAGTAACTGTGCAGACGTGAACACTGCAGACGGACACGGTGGCGAGGTCTCTCCACCCCAGCGCAGGGGCTGGCTCACTAGGAAGTGCTCCATCTCCAACAGCACATGCTGGCCTCTTGCCTTCTCCTGAAGAGCGCACCCACTTTGTGAGGGACCTAACCAGTGAGTTCTGGACAGAGACTCTGAGAGAACTGTCATCTCAGCTTAGGCAAAAGGTCTGTGCAGAATTCTATGGACAGCCCGAGACTCGGGAGCATCTCAGGTTGTCTCTGGCTTATATATGGCATGTACTCGAAGTTTGTTCAGTGCATACAAATAAGAGAAAGCAAAAAGAGAAACTCCTTCTCATTTAAGTGAAAGAATAGATTTTTATACGTTGCCCACTCGTCATGTGCATTGCTGGGTTGAGCACCCTGAAAGACAGGAGGAGAGCGAAGGTACTACCGCCAATAGCTACTCTCAGTACCTGGAGTCCCTGCCTTTGTCCTTCGATGGATCTTTGTTTCCCTCTGGTGGTGGATGTGTGCACTGCAATGTTCGGTTCTGAGGCTCCAACTAGGTCAGCTCAAAATTTGCAGAGTCCTTAAGAGGTCCGTGACTACACTATTCCCCCACCTGGAATATTTTGATATATTTTGGGGAGCCTCTGTAGTCTCTACAAGATAAAAATTAGTTTGGATTTTGGCGATAATCTAAATAAACATAATTATACTCTGGGTTATGTGGATGACTACTTTCTAATCACAGCCTGCCTTGTAGTTCTGTTTTCACTTTGGCAAAGGCTGTGGCTCCAGTTACTACGATGGCTCAAGGAGCACGGGTTGCTGCCGCAGGAGAGGCTTTGCGGCTTGGAAAGAGTACAAAGCATGCGGTAGCGTGAGTGTGCCCAGAGCAAACTGCCAGTTCCACGTCCAGTGGGGAGGGGCAGTGTGGTGCCATTCTCTCCTGCAAGAATTTTGCCAACTGATTTCTAGTGACTTTTGTGTTGCTATAATTTTTAAAATGTGCTTTGCTGACAGCGTCTCTCTTCAACGCAGGGGGTATGTTCCAAGACCCTTATTATTGTATTCCTGAAGTAACAGATAGTACCAAGCCCCATAAATATATTATGGTTTTCCATACTTATATGAGGTGTGATAGAAATGTACATGTTTAATTGTAATAAAAAAATTTGTTAAAGTTGCTATGTCTTGTGTCTAAATGACTCCCCAAAGCTTTATGCACTCATTGATGGGGCTTTTTGGAGGTGGCTGGACCATGAACATGTGGTGCTGGACTAGGGTGGATTAGGGTGTGTGATACAGAAATTAAGGGTGTGTGATGACTAAGTTGACTTAGCAAAGTTCGGGCTGTGAATACTGGAAGCCCCCACCCTGGGTGTGGGTGGCACCAACCAATAATAGGCTTGTAGCCTGGATGCAATATAAAGGGACAGAAAGAAGTCAGGCTCTTTTATTGCTGCCTCCTGCCTGACATGCTCTGGACTGTTTGTTCTCTGCCATGTCTTTCTGCCATGCTGGGCTCCCTTGGAACCAGTCAACTATGGGCTGAATCTTCTACAAATTATGACCTGAAATAAACCTTTCCTTCCCTAACTTGAAGGTGTTGGGTATTTTGCCTCAGCATTGGGAAAGTAACTAAGATAATAGCAAAAGATATATCGCCACAAATCCCCTTCAAAATCCTCCGCCTCACTTTGAACACATTTATCCCATCATTCTTGCCCCTTTTTGAAGCAGTTCTGGAAGTCCCCTCATGAAAGTCTTTAGCGGTACAGTCATGGCTGCTTCCATATCCTGGATCCATTCAAAACATTTATCTTTCACGGTCATTGTAACTTTGGAGAAGAGCCAGACATCACAAGGTGCTAGGAGGTACTAGGTGAATAAGGATGATGATGATACACGGTAATGTTTGTACGAGCCTGCCTTTCCATTGGGTGGCACTTGGCAGCCATATTCCATATGTGTGTGTGTATATATATATAATATATATATATAATAAACAATATATTATATAATAAA
>NW_022900926.1:25318513-25349975 GCF_012274545.1 Fukomys damarensis | reverse complement strand
ATAAATAATAAATTATATGTATTATATATATAATTTAGTACAGACACTCATGAAAGACGATTTCCAGAACTGCTTGAGAAAGTGTCAAGAATGATAGGATACATATGTTCAAAGTCAGGGAGGATATTTTGAGGGAGATAAATGACAATGTGTCATTTACTGTAATACATTTTTTTAAACATTTAAGCATTCACGTCATATTTTAATCATTCTCGCACATACCTATAATGAAATTTAGTTTATGTTAGCAAGTGAGATATCAACAATAAAAGTAAAATAATTATACAAATGTACTATAATAAAAGTTATGTAAATGCTCTCTTTCACAAAATGCCTTAATTATTTCTTGCATTGTAATAATATTTTCAGACTACAATTGATCTGAAATTGAGTTCGCAGATGGAGGAGCAGGGCTGTTGTATTTCTTAAAGGGCTATAAGACTAAATAATTCATAACTTATTTATATGGTATGGTTTATGTGCTGTTACTTTAAAAATAAAATAATCCAACCTTGAGGCCTTAAAAAGTTCCCCTTAAAAACAGTTCAAATTCTATGCATATTTGGGCAACAGCGGATACAACTAAGGCCCAGAGAAGGGATATTTTCCTCACATCATGTAGTGAGCTATTGGCTGAGCCAGAAACATACACAAAAGAGCAGTTTTGCAAACTCTCGGTGCTGTGTTCTCTCCACTGTGGCACACAAATGGCCTAAATTCAAGAGAATCTATTTTGATATAAACTCTGTTCTTTGTCAATGGAGAACTGATCTATGATCATTTAAAAATAATCATTATTGGGTAAATTATTCCTTTCGATGCTGATTCAAGTCAAAATGCATTTCATGTTTTTGTTGTTGTTGTTGTTGGTGTTGTAATAATTCTCTATAGTCAGTTGGGGCATGCCCTGTCCTCTGGCAGCTGACCTGGCCTCTGTCACATGATACTGGGGCCCCCCACCTGCTACCTGTGCTTTTGTCCCAGTGATCCAGACACACATGGCCAAGGCATTGACTCTCCCTCTTGGCAGGAAATGTCACAGTGCAAAATGGGTAGAAGGAGGTGATGATGGAAGACCATGTGCAAACAGCAAAGATGAAGACAGTGTCCTCAACTCACGGGATTCATGCCTGGGCCGGGTAGGTGTTATTCTGGAGTGTCAGAGTCATTCCCAGTGGGTCCTGCTGAGTGGCACTGACGGTGCGTGTGGGGGCTGTGTTGGGAAGGTGACTGTAATGTTCCTCCACTGACGAAGAAATGGGGCACAGGGCACATGGGGCTGTGGGTGGTGGTGGAAAGGAGACGGGTGAGGCTCCAGGCTGCAGCCCAGGAGGCCTTGTTACAAAAGCTTGTTATGATATTATTATTACTGTTATTTGAATCAGCCTCACATCCTCCTCTTCTTAATCTTTGAAATTTCACTCTAATAGCCCTAGTGAGTTTACTGGGAGGCTCCCCCTGCCTCTTTGGATTTCCTAGTGTAACTGCCATGGTAGAATGGAAAATATGTGGGTGAATTTGTATCCCTGGTCTAAGGATGATTTATTTAATCCCTTTTCAATTTCAGATGCATGTTGATATTTCTGTGGGAGTTCCCTGCATCATCCCAATTATATGGTCAAAGGGAAAATACATTTTAAAATTTGTAGCCGAGGGGGTTGCAACTTCAGCTTTTCTGATTAAATTAGGCACAAGGATTCTGGCAGCGTTAAGAGCTGAAATTGCTGGAGATGTATTTATTATGGCCTGTGGCCACTGTAGCAGGAATGGAATTTGTTTGAAGTTGTAGAGACAAAAAAGAAGGCCTGAGGATTTAGAGAAACACAGTTGTGTGGATATCTCTGTAGAGGGTGTCAAATACGTCTGAGGCCCAGGTGCGGGGCTCAGGTGGCCACAGGCTTTTGCTCTCTGTGAGACTCCCCACCTTCCCTCCCATCCCCTTTCATCCTCTTCCTCCACCTGCCTCAGTTTCCATTTATGTGCCTTTTCTTTCCTCTTTCTTCTTTCTTACTCTGCCCTAGGAGGAAGTGGCTATTTCAAGCCATTCAGTCATATCCTGTTCATAAATTCTGTGTAGAAGGCACACAGGATCTGCCTTGGGGCTCGACAGGGACAGGAGAAATCACAGGTCACTTTTTTCACAGGGTCAGGCAAAAGTTTGCCTCAGGACATGAAGGGAATATACAAGAAGGCAGCTCAAAAGCCCGAAAGTTTTTTATTTTTTTTAAAAAAAACATAATCTTTTTCATATTTTCATCCCCAGCATGTGCCCCAGGGCATGGCACAGAGTCATCAGAAGCAGGGGCTTTTCCCATTCTGAAGGTTTCTACTTGAGAGATGGAAGAGAGAAAGGAGGAAGAGGAGAGAGGACACTGCCTGGCTCACTGGTGGAAGGGGACTGACTGATGGTTCTGGGGAAGATTCGCGAAGTATCCACTCAGGGAAGCACAGAAACTACGGGGCAAAGATGTCCTTGCAGAATTGTTTATGAGCGATGTTTAAAGCATCTTATTTATTCAGTAAGAAAGCAGTTGTTAAAACTATAGTTCTGCCGGTGGACCACTCAGGGCCCATTCAGATAATGCAGGAGAACTTTACTTATTGATATGAAAAATATGCATGATATCTTTTTAAATTTAAACACAGACTTTGTAAAACAGCAAGTCCACTGTGATGCTCTTTTTGTAAAGGCATAGTGTATAACTATGGATGGAAAAAAAAATCTCGAGTGATATCCACCAAAGCTTTAACCAGGATTATTTTCCCTAGATGGTAAAACTTGAGGGTGCTTTGTGTATTGCCAGACTTTCTAAAAAATAGACTTTATTTCTTGGAGAAGCTTTGGGTTCAGAGCAAAATTGAGCTGGAAGTACAGAAAGTTCAAACATAACCCACCCCGCGGGCACCGCCGTCACGTGTTGCACGCCAGATGTGCCAACATTTGTCACAATGAGTGAAGCCCCAGAAAACATCGTTATCTCCCAAAGTGCATCGCTGATGTTAGGGTTCACTGCTCCTGCTGTATTCTCCGTGGGCACCGGCAAATGTACAATGCCATGAACCCATCATTATTGCGTAGTACAGAGTGTGGTCATTGTCCTAACAATCCTGCGTGTTCCACTTATTCATCCTTTTCCCTCCACTCCAGGCAAGTGCTGACCTCATTACCGTTTCTACAGTTTTGCCCTTTGCAGAATGTCTCACAGTTGGAATCACGCAGGGTGTATCGTTCTCAGTCTGGCTGCGTGCACTTACTTACTCATGTGCAGTTAAGGTTCATCCACATCTTTTCATGGCTTGGTAGTTCCTTTGCTTTTAGCTGAACGACCTCTCATTTTCTGGATGTATTACAGTACGTTTTCCCCTTCATCTGCTATAGGACCTCTTGGTTGCTTCCAAGTTTTAGCAGCCATGAATAAAGGTGCTGTAAACATCTGCGTGCAGTTTTTTTCTATATGAGCGTACATCTCCAACTTATTTTTTTTCCTCATTGAGTTTATTGGTACATTTTAGATATACAGTGCAGTTACATTCTTCATTGGGATCTTGTACCTTTACAGGACAGGTGTTGGTTCTCATTTTTCCCTTTGTCCCTGCCCTACCTTCACCCCCTCTTCCCCTCCCCATTTACAAACACTTTATTTCCTTTTTTTTCATTTTCTTATCTCCAGTTTATTTAGGTAAACACCAGAAGCACAACTGCTGATTAAGAGTATGTTTAGTTTTGTGGGAAGCTACCAAACTGTCTCCAAAGTGGTTGTGCTTTGCCTTCCCACACCCTCAGCAACATCTGCTGTTGTCAGGGTTTTGAACTCTTTTCATTCCAATAATTTTCTGACATTTAAAAATAATACACATTACAGAAGCCGGGTGTGGTGGTGCACACCTGTAATCCCAGCTCTTGGGAGTTTGAGGCAGGAGGATCGCTGGGAGTTTGAGACCAACCTGGACTACGTAGTGAGTTCCAGGTAAGTCTCAACTACACAGCGAGACCCGGTCTCCAAAAAAAAACCACATTACATTTTTTGGAATCAGAAAATTACTAAAAGTGTTATCAATTTGAAAATAAAATCTACCTCATATGAGGTACCTCATATGTGGCATCCAAAGTTAGCAGAAAAGTATAAGTAAATCAATTAATTTAGAAATAAATACATAAATTAATTTATTCCTGTAGTTCTAGGAATTGAACCCAGGGCCTCATGCGTGCCAGGTAAGCATTTTACCACAAAGTCAAACTCCTAGCCCTAAACCATAAACTCTAAGCCAGTAATTAGGGCCCTTTCCTAGGTACCTTCCCTTTCCTTCCTAATTCATAAACACACACTCATTTGCTTGATTTCTTAAATCAGTGAATCTTAAAGTGCCGATGCATGGCAGTCACCCGGGGATCTTATAGCAGTACATATTTCTAGGCTGCACTCCAAGTTTCCGATCCGATTAGTTGGGGTTGTGCCTGAGAATATGTGTTTCAAACAAGTTCCCAGGTGAGGCCAATGAAGCTGGTCTGGACCCCCCACCTGTGACCTGCTGAGAACCAGTTATATTAACTTATTCTAAATAAGATAAAAGAAAAAAAGGTACTTCAAAGTTAGAAGTAATGATTTCCTTTCCAGTTTGTCCAAAACTTCTAAAATAAGTATTCCTTAAAAAAATATGTGGCAGACTGTGAAAAAGAAAAATCTCCTTAATTCTGATAAGATCATTTTCTTCTTAAAATAGAAATATATATGAGTGAACATAAAATCTGTAGTGGCTCACCAAATACCTGTAGATTGAATTTCAACTAAAATCAATTCTTTCCTCTGAGTCCTTGTATATAAGGGATGTTTCTGCAAGCAACACTCACTACACTGTATTTCTTATTTAATGACCTGTGAAAGGACAATTTGAATTTACAACTGAGGTGTACTGTTTGCACTTACTAACTACCCACCACTTGGACTTAAAGGCAGTCTTTGTGTGTGTGTGTGTGTGTGTGTGTGTGTGTGTGTGTGTGCAGTTCTGTACATCTTGTTTATAGATCCTTGACGTCTTTTTTGGTACCGTATGCCTTGTTTATAGAGTACTGTAGTTTTTGCTGGCTGTACTATCCAGTACTGTAGCTTTATGTTCTGTCACACATTACAGCACTGTATATAAGTGTTACGCAAATAAAAGCAAAGTCGTCAAGCTGGAGTTTCCTTCGAGCATTTCTCTGTTCTGAATATTGTAATGTACATACCATGTATAGTTCCTCACTTAGTGACCAATTAATTTAAAGACCGAGTCACATTCCTGTGTGTGTAGGAATGTCTGTATTTGTGTTGCATGACATTTTTGCAATTGAATTTGATAAATTCTTGGCTTGAAGCCATTGCACAGAAAAAAAACTCACTATGGCTGACATGGTATTAAAGAATCTCAGTGGCCCAGAGAGGTGCAGATTTTCTTTGAAATTGTTTTGGGCACACTTTCTTGTCCATGCTCTGTGAGTGCCTCTTGTATGGCCCTCGTCTCATCCTCGGTAGGCCCTTCCCTCTCTGTCCGGTTGGGCGCTCAGTGCCCAGACTCTGGTGCCCTTTAACCCTTCCTTTGTGTCCCCTCACTCTTTTCAATGGACTGCCCTTGGTCTGTAACAGCAGCCTAAAGCCCAGCTGCCCCGCCTCCACGGAGGGGGGAGGCTCAGGCTGGAGCTGCCATCCAGGAGTTTTTGACTGAGGTAGACTTTAGCCTGGCCTCCTCCTCTCTGTGTCCTTTCCGCCTCACTCCTTCCTTTTCTGCCTTCGTAATGCTGCTTTTCTAACCATAAATCACCTGTCACAAATCTTTATTGCTGTAGCTCCATCTGTGGACATCTAAGCTATGAACCCTGTGAGTGGTGAAAACTGTGAGATGTACCTGAATGTATGTAATATGACCAGGATTATTACCAACAATCAAAGGGGCCGGGTGAGTTCCCTGGTAAGCAGTGATTCAAGGCTGTGTGGGGGGAAGGAATCACCACCTTGCCTGGAAGATGGAAAACATGGAGAAGGTAATGCTTAATAACACTTCAGGCAAACTATTGTCGGTACCCATGAGCTCAAGTTCTCACACCGGGTTTTCTTTTTCTTTTCTTTCTTTTTCTTTTTGTACCGGGTATTGAATTTGAGTCCTTGCGCTTGCGAGGAAGGCGGCAGAACACCTGAGCTTAATCCCTGGCCCCTCACACCAGGTTTTCTTGCCCCGCTTTCCCTCCCACGCCAACAGGCAAGCAACAGAATTGGTGGGGATGGGTAGCAGGCTGGGTCTGCTCAGCCCATCTGAGCTCAAAGCACGTGTGGGTGTTAGAACAGCCAAATGGTCCCGACCCTTAAGTGTGGCCCAGAAGTCAGAGGAAGAGCTGCCAGGGTGAAGGATGCTGTGACCATGAAGGGACTCATGTGAACAGACAGATGGGCTGAGGGTCAGTGGCACCTTTCCCAAAGCCTTGCATCCTCTAGGTGTCTTAGAACTTAGATGAGACTCCGGGGACAGAAGAGAGATACCTAAACTGACTGAGATAATGTTTTTCCATTACAGTAGAAATCTAATAGGTAGAGAAAATAAAATTTCCATTTTGTGTATCCACACACTTACGGACCATGCCCACTATAAATACAGGGATCCACACCAAATCAGTGGAATAGAATGTAGTCTTATGGTATTTGGCATAGTAAACTTTCATGGGTTCGTGTTGGAACTACAGTGCATGTGTGTATTCTTGTATAAGATAATGTCTTAGACCTTCAAGGAAGTAGAAAAGCTAGTTAAACCAATAAATAAGAAAAACCCTGTGCAAAAATTATGCCCTCATTTTATGCTTTGCTTTGACTTGTTTCATTTTTAAGCTTGCCCTGAGGCCACGTAATCCCTGACTCAAGGCTGGTGAGAATGAACAGGAAGAGTTTTGTTTAACAAAGCAGAGGAAGTCAACTGTTGAAGAAGCAAAATCTTCAAGGGATTTAATTTTTATGAACACAAACATATCATAAATCCTGAGTCCCTAATCTGGCCCAGATACTAAGGCAGCCCCCTGCACTCATATTTTTTAAATTTAAAAAAATTTTTAAATTCTTTTTATTGAGTTTATTGGTACAATCAAGGTATACAGTACAGTTACATTCATTATTGGGATCCTGTACCTCTACATGACAGGTCTTGATTCTCATTTTTTCCCCTTGTCCCTGCCCTCCCGTCACCCCCCCATTTACAAACACTTTATTTCCATTTTTTTGATTTCTCATATTTTTTTCCTCTCCCTTATTACCTTTCCTCCACCCTTCCCACTTTCCCTGCACCTTCAGCCCTTTACTTCCTATTTCACATTATTAATCCTGTACTCTTATAAAAATAAGAGCAGGGGACCTCTTTCCCTGCTGGTCACCCTTCTTGCCTTTCCTTCAGGGTTATTCTCAGAATGAAAGATGAGTGCACCAGACCCTTGCTCCTTAAAGGAGTTCGTTTTTTCCTTCCTATTTGTAATATAGGGAAGCTGATACTTATCTTACTAATTTTTAAGGCAATAGAAGACAGACAATATTAAAGGCTTGGTTAACACATGGACAGACAGAGAAAGAAAACTAGAAAGTCCGCTCTAGTGAGGTTCCTCCTTCTCGTTTGGTTCTGTCTGAGCTCAACCCTTGTCAAATGGTGCCATCCACATTCCGGGTGGGGGTCCCCTCATTTTGCTGTCTCTTGTACCAGTGGCCTCTGGAAACACCTATAGATAAACACAGAAGTGTGCTGGTGTGCTTCACTGATTTCGTAGGTGTTTAATCCAATAAAATTGACAATTAAAATTAAGCATCACAAGGTATTTCCCTTAAGTCACAATGTCCTTCTTTCAAGGTATAGCAGGGATGAAGTACACTGTGATGTCTCTTCATCTCTACTGCTGGGACTCTGACATCTCAGAAGTTTTGTCTCTCCAGTGAAGTTCTGACTGATCTTGACCGTAAATCTCAGCCAAATGAAATCTGACAGTAATGCTTCTGAGACTCTGGATACAGATGTTTGATTTATTTGGGAGACTTCCTTAGTCTGTCTAGGACTGCTAAAATAGAATACTTGAGACTCTATAGGATGATCAGATATTTATTAGCTCCCATTTCTGGAGAGAGCCAGAGTGAGAGTGAAAAGGAGAACCAACTTGTCCTTTTATAAGAACACCACTCTCACAATAGTGACATTAAACCATTGACGATGATAAAGCCCTGTAGGGGCCAGAGGGCCAAAGGGAGGCCTAGTCAGGTGAAGTTCCCAAAGAAAAGAACACGAGTGGAGCAGACATTACAAAGCAAACCAAACTTTAACATCCAGCACAGGACAGTGCAGTTCTTTATCAGCTTAGCTGAGACACAGTAAGACAAAATACTTTGGGGAACCTCGCATGGCCATGTGGTACATGTATGGTCATCCACAATGATTCATTATTATTATAACTAACTCCCATTGTGTACCTGTGCTAAACAACAGACTTGTGTCCTCAGGTGCCCTCAAGCACCTCAGACACCTGAGCTTTGACGCATTGGAGAGCAGCCTCCTAAAGCCCTTACAGCCTAATCTCCTGTAAAAGGTCTCACTTCTAATACTGTTACAAAGGCAATCAAACATGAGTTTGGGAGGGGACAAACAGGAAACTAACATATATCTTTATGATGTCTCCTTTTGCCTATATTATGTTGTCTGATGGCAAATGTTACAATTACTCACTTGTCAGTTGAAGAAGTGTCCTCAGTCAGAACTTCTCACTCCAGGGTAAGAGCCGGAGCTCAGTTCTCTGGCACAGAGAACCTCTTCCCTGGGTTTCCCCAGGCACATAAAATGGTTATAGTTTCACAAACATCAATCAGTTGGAAGCCACAAATAATAACTCTCACTAGTCACATTTCAAAAGCATTCTTTTTGGATTCTTAGAAACAGAAGCCTAAATTTATTCTGAAAAACCCAAGAGAATTATTGTAGAAGAACATGAATACATTGTGATTAAAACTCTTCCCGACATTTTCCCATTGGATTTAAATTGGTAGAATTCCAATGGGAGTAGATGTAGAACTGGATCTTGGTTGAGAATGTGAAAGTATTGCTTTGAGAGAGATTCTTAGTTTTGTTTTAGGCTGAGATTAATTAGTTATGTCTGCTAAGCAAGGTGGGTAGGAAGTAATAGTGTCCTTGTGATCCATTTCCAGACCGATCCTGGGTTGATGTTAGAGCTAATGTTCAACTTAGCACTAAGAGTGTGACAATTTATGTGGATAAAGTGCCTTTTGCGTTCTTTAGATTGAGCCATCTGTAATTGTCATTAGGTAAAAAAGTTGAATACTGGCAATTTCTTATAATTCAGTCTAAAAGTAATCCACATGACAATTCTACATGGAAGGAATCATTTTTATTGCTTGACAAGTGAGGGAACTGACATACAAGAGAAATTAAAGAACTTAGCCAAGGTCAAAATGCATCAATGGGAACCAGCAATACTGACCCAAGTAAGCTGGTGGTCTGTGCTCAGCCACTGCTCTGGAAGTGGATGTAAGACAGTCTGAACCGTGTGCCCGGTGTGGGCCTGCAATCCCAGCACTCTGAGAGGCGGAGGCACAAAGGTCACAAGTTTGAGCCCAGGGCATCTTAGTGAGACCATCTTAAAACAAACAGAACACACAAACAACAAAAAGCACAACAAAAAACAAACCAACAAAAAGAAACCAGGGCTTGGGCTGTAGCTTGGTGTGAAAACCGTGGCTTCAACCCCCAGTACCAGAGAAGAAGGAAGAGGAGGGAGAGTAGGAAGAGGAGGAGACAGACTGCTTCTCTTTTAAAGGTGGGTGCTTCAAGGCTATTACTGGTAGACCACAATATTTGAAATGAAGACTTTTTATCATTATCATAATTCTACACAATATTTTGCATCTATAATGTAGTACCAGGTATCTGTACAAAAATCTTTCATCATGAAGAATTCTTGAAATAATTTTAGGTATTGAGACTTGCTAATGTGTACTCGGATTAGACTTCTTTACAACTGCATATTATTTTTCAGTTTTTGTTCTTTATAGTACATGTCTTCAGTACATAATGATTATACTCCTTGTGCGGAGTTGGTACTTGTACATAACACATCTCAATTTTTTTTCATCCTTTTCCTCTCCCTTCCCTCCTTCTCTCCCTTCATCTATTGATCCCCTTCCCATTTGAAAAGGATCTATCTCCCTATGTCCTATAATCTATCTTTTATTTTGCTCTTTGTTTATATTTTTAGTTTCTTATATAAAATAAACTATGCACATTGTGTATTGGATTCATTTCTCTTCATATGGTTTTAAGGTGCATCCATTTTCCTACAGATGATTCAAGTTTAAGCTTGTTTATTTTATTTTATTTTTTTCCAATTAAGTTTATTGGTACATTTTAGGTATACAATATAGTTATTCTCATCATTAGGATCTTGTACTTTTACATGACATATCTTGGTTCTTATTTTTTTCCCCATTCTCCTGCCCTCCCTTTACCCCCTCCACCCTTCCCTATTTATCCTTGTTTATGGCAAAGTAATATGTCATTGTGTATAAATACTACATTTTCATTATCAGTTCACTTGTTGATGGGCATATAGGTTGCTTCCAAGATTTAGCTATTATATATTATGCTGCTATAAACATGGGTATGCATGTATTGCTGTAATACGATGTCTTTAACTTTTTCAGGAAGACACCTAAAAGGGGGATAGCTGGGTCAAATGGAACTTCTAGTTTCAGTTTTTTTGAGGAATCTCCATACTGATTTTCATAACACCATCAATGGAGAAGGGTTCCCTTTTTCCTTGCAGCTTCTCCAGCACTTGTTGTTATTTGATTTCTTGATTATAACCATTCATTTTCAAGATGAAATCTGAGTGTTGTTTTAAAGTGCATTTCTCTAATGGCCAGCAATCCTGAACATTTTCTTATTTATTTTTTGGCCATTTGTATTTCTTCTGAGAAATGTGTATTCATTTCATTTGCCCATTTTTTAACTGAGTCTTTTATTTTGGAGAGTCTAATTTTTTTTGAATTCTTTATATATTCTAGATTTATTCCTCTGTCTGAAGAATAGCTGGAAAAAATTTATTCTTACTCTGTGGGTCATCTCTTCACTTTGGTTGTTTCCTTTGCTATGCAGCAGCTTCTCATTTGTCCAAGGATTCAACCACCTCCATTTATTTGGAAGAGGAGACTGCAATGTATTTGGCCCAGTACGCAGTTCTCTGGGATTGGGCCACGGTATTATTAATGATGCAAAGGCAATCTAATATTGGTACAGAGTGAAATCCTGTTGACAGCAAGAACTATGTCACCTGGGCTATGGCAGCAAAACCAACAATAAGACAAACTGGATATTGGAATACCCTAATAACCCTACAACCCTTCCTTAACTATGAAAAAGAGATCTCTAATTATAATATAAACACCAAGACAAACCAAATATTGATGTACTGTAAATATCAACTAAATGGGACAAATTTATCGCCACTAACAAGAGAGGAATGTTCAACAGTAATAGTACCATTAACTGGCTAAAAAGTCATAAGCCTCAATGGTTACAGTAGTAAAGATAGAGGGATTAGGGAACCAGAGAATAAGAAAAATAAAATTTGAAATATTAGTCAATGGAAGATGAGAGGAAAGAAAGAAAACTGAGATTGGGGATTCCACTGGGGAGTTTAAAGAAGTTAATAGCATTAGGATACAGTAACAGAAGAGAGTGAAAAAAGAGAAAAAACAGAAAACATAAAGAAATAAGAAAAATTAAAAGGAAAAAAAGAATTAAAAATAGAAAAGAAAAAGAAAAAGAAGAAAAAACTCCAACTTCTCAAAAAACGAATGAAGTAGAAAGAATGAAAAATACTGAGTCAAAATAATTCTTCTATTGTTTTGAATGAGTGGTTTCTTTCCAGGATCTTGAGATCCAGTAAGTCAGAATTTTCTCAGCTTAACTTTATGTTCTTGTGAATGTGAGGTATACTCCCTGCTCTGGAGGCCCCCTGTCTGTGCATCCCAGACTGTGGCAACTGTTCAACTGAGATGTGTCCTTGTTCTTGATGGTAGATGGGAAAAGTGATCAGCCTTCTGGTCTCAGGTGGATGTACTATGAGGTAGGGGTTCAAGCAGACTGTTAGACTTAATGCCAATACTTTCAGATCTAGCCTCCTGTGAAAGCCACACTCACTCAGCCTGGTTTTTCACTATGCAGGGTAGTGCCTTCCCGACTGGAGCTTCAACTTCTCAGGGGTCTATGTCTAGTTCGCACCCTCTCTGCAGCTGCTTCCCACTCAGTCGCTGTGGGAGGGTAACCCTGGAAACTAGTTGTTCTGTGGCCCGGTCTGAAACCACTCTCCCCAAAGAAGGAGCTGGCTTAAACTCTCTTTCACAAGATGGTGGGTGCTGCACTGGGTTTCTCCTCCAACACCATCATGTCATGGAAGATACACTTTTGGAGTAAAACCCCACCATGTTTTTGTAGTTTATAGTAGTGGTGTGCTTTTCTTGGGTCTAGCCCTGCTGGTCAGATCTGTAGTTTTTTCCTTGGTAATTCCTCTGGATTTACTTTCTCTCTTCAGGCGTTGGCCTTGTCCACTATTGGATTAGTTGCATTAGTGTATCTTGTCTCCCACGGCCTTCACTTCATCCATTATCATGTAGGGAGGTTGTTTGGTGCCTCTACTTGCTCCTTGTTTAGGGAAAACAAAATGCAGAGCTGGTTGGTAGCTGGACACAGCCAGGGCACAGAATTCATGGACATGCACACGTAGTGCAGATCTCCTAAAATGGACTGTTTCTAAGCCTCACTTTCTTCACCCATACAATGGAAATGATGATGGAATCTCATAAAGATAAATGATACAATGTAGATAATTATTTTCCTAAAGTGTACAAAATATAATGCAGATAATTATTATCTACTTTACCATATTATTAGTTTTGGGTGCAAAGTAGCCCTTAATTAAATGTACATTCAAAGTTAATCTTTAAATAGTAAACATAAAAGTTTTATATAACTTTAAAAAACCTTTATCCTATGTTTATTAGTGGCAGTAGAAGTGGGTTTTATCATCAGCTGACAATCTTCCCGGTCACATGGGAAGCATAGTGAGAGCACGTAATGGAGTTGATTTGAACATGTTCAGCTTGAGGGAGCTCACAGAACACTCAAGTAGAGATGATCGATGGTCTGTTGGATGTGCAAGTTTGGGGCTGGACCAAACGAACAGTAGGTAAAGCTGAGGAGGGGAGAAGCACATGTAAACCAGACATATGTTGTCAAAAGTATTTTAGGAAGATCAATCTTATACTGAGGAGCAGAATGTCTGGAAAACTAGAAATGGATATGGGATATTAGTTAGACACCAGTTGCACTTATTTAGGAGTGAATGGAGAAGAGCCTGACTAGGGGAGAGTCACCAGAATGGAGAGAAAGGAATTGTGAGGCTCTTCAAATCAAAACTGATGGATTGGCCAGGTAAGGTGCCAAAAATTCTGTGCCTAAAGATTGGAGAATGGAAGACCATTAAGAGAAATAGGAAAAGATAATGGTTATGGGTAAGAGGTTGGAGTTGACTTTGAAAAATTTATGGAACATTATCATTTGGATTTTAACAATATGATAAGATGTTTGAATGGAAATATCTGTGAGGCAGTTAAAGTGGAGCTAAATTCAAAGGGAAGACCAAGGCTGGGTATACAACCATTTGTGTAGTGATTGGTGTTGAAGGTCTGAAATGGGAGCTGTTTCCTAGGGAGAGTGTAGACTCTTTATTATGAGTTAAAAAATCAAAATAGGTCATATTTTTCTGAATTTCAAACTGTCAATAGTAAAGTTCAGCTGATTTTCATTCTTCATGGTAATTTCAGTCAGTAAGTTTTCTGTGATCACTGAATTAGCAAATATTCATAAGGAAAATACAGGGTTAGTGTCTTGCTAGAATCTGATCACAACACTTTCATTAACTGATCAATATAAAACCTAGTCTACATTGTGTTTCTGTTTAGAAACAACTTGTTTAACATAGATTGTTGATTTATTAACAAAAACTCATGATCAACAGCACTACAATTCATGCCTGAATTTATCCAATACATGTTTTTTTGGGTGTCATATCATAGCCTTCTTGCATTTAGGACTGCTTGATGTGACTTTGCACCATGTTAGGGGACTTATTTTTTCTTATTTTGTTTGAGACAAGCTCTCACTGTGTAGTTCAGGTTGGCCTTGAACTTGAGCCATCCTCCTGTATCATCCTTCTGAGTGCTGGGATTACAGGTGAGTGCCACCATGTCCAGTTTTGGGACCATTTTAATAGTGAAATCACCTTTAATAAGAAGCACAAAAATGTGAATAGGCAAAACTAAATATTTCAGTAGTTACAAGTAAAAAGGATACTTTACAGTAAAAAAACTGAAATGAGAAGGCTAGGTGGGCTATATGGATTTTTCACTATTCTGTGCATGTGCAAGGATGTCCTTGAAAATGCAATTAGCTCTTGTTTGCTGGTTACAAATAAATGTAGTAAAGTAAGTAAATTAGAAAGTTGGAATCTGTGAATAATGAGGGTCAGTGGTGCTTGTAATAGAAGAGCGTGAGACTAATAACAACTAGCTCATATATAGCTCCAAAACTTTATGTTTTGGAGGCCATCTCAGATTTACTTACAATAAATATTTAAGTTATTGGGAAGCGAATCAGGACATGAACTGGCATAAAGTCAATCAGTCAAACTTAACTGGAGTCTATTATTATGTGTTTTCTACCATTTGAGAAGTAGAATTCTGTATTAGTCCAAGTAGATTAAATACTAGCTGCTTTGACAAGTAGTTCCAATAGTTTAGCAACTTACTGTATCTAATAAGGCACATTTTTGTTCATAGCAGGTATAAGGCAGTCAAGGGCAAGGGTTGTGATAGGACCGTTCTAAATGTTGGCTCAGAACTCTCTTCTGGTTGACCACCATTCTGCAGGTTGACCACCAAAAGGCATGGAAGTTCCTGTGGATGTTCTAAGAGGGTCCAGGACATGGAGCAGCGCATACCACTTTCATCTACACACTACTGGCTACAAGTTGGTCACTTTGCCCCACTTAGCTAAAGGTAAGGGGCCTGAGAAATAAAGGGGACTACAGTTTCTTATTGCTGCTGTAACAAATTCCCATCACAGTGGCTGAAAACCTCAAATTCATTCTCTAACAGTTTTGGAGACCAGAAGTCCAAAAAGAGTCTAATGGGTCCAAATTTTAATGGGATGTTATCCAGAGAGCACATGCAGACTAGACACCTGAAAACACTGTAAGGAAAGGGTCAGTTATCTGAAATAAGCGCTCTTAGCCAACATCATGTAAGATGCTGTTCAACAGTTACCAAGGAGGCCTCCAAAACTGCCAAAGGCATCCATGAAAAGGTGGATCAGCCTATAATGTTCCTAGTTGGGTGAGAACTTCCTCCTTGTGCCCTTTCTCTTCCTCTTTCCCTGATCTTGACTGTGGAAGGCCAGAAATCATCAGGCTGGAAGTTAAGTGAGGAAGACAGCCTGTATGTTTCTGGGTGCAGCAGGCTCCAGCTGGGAGTTGGGAAAAATTTGAATTTTATATTAAATTTGGAATTTTGTAATTATATAAGAGTAGACATTTTGATTACCAAACTGACCCCGTGTTTAAGACATAAAAGATCCATAGCTTTACTTAGCACTTGGCAGTTCATAAGAGTCATTGACTTGCCTGACTTTCTCCTCAAGGTAGGGGAAGAGCTCTTATTACTGTATGTATTTTAATAGAATAGTGGGCTCTGATTAGGTCTTATGAACATTTCCTGTTCAGTGTGCATCTTGGCAATCTTTACATATGCAAGATAGCATTTTGAAAGATCCCCCGAGACTTCTGTGATCTACGGACTGCTCTTTTGGATTTCACTTCTTCCCACGTCAGCAGGACGTCATTCACTCACTTTCCTGAACTCTTTTCTTCCAGAGATTTTGTAATTTAGCCTTTCCTTTCATGGGAGTTACTCCTTATCGGAAGAATACTTTCTAAAATTTAACTTAGCCAGAATGTGTCTCTGTTGTTTTCAGTGATATAAAAGATATGTTCATTTACTGTTTTGACAAATACTGCTCATTGCCCTCCAATCTGAGGTAGCAATTTATACTGTTACCAATGGTTGCAGTTGTTTGGGCTCCATCATATTTTGACTTGCTTTAAACAATTGCATATTGTTATGAATAGATAACCTTCATTTTTCCAATATTCCTTATACAATGCCACTGAAATTTCTTGATAGAGGAAGGCTGTTTATTTCTAAGTGAGTGGATGTTGTTTTCTTCACTGGGTTGGCCAACAAGCAAATCATTTATTACTGCCAGAATATAACTGGTTTGTATTAACTTTCTAGAAGTATACTTGATGAAATGATCTGGTGTCAAATTAATTTTATTTAGAAGTAGAGTGACTTAAAAAGATGAAAGCCACAAGTTCAGTCGTCAAGTATTTTAAAACAGCATTCTTGCACAATCACCTTAGCAACAGTAAATAATGGCATAATCCTCAAACACTAGAAAAAAGAATGGCCAAGCATGATCTAAACAGTTCCTTTCCTCAACATTGTTTGCCAGTTACATTCTTATTACTTTAAATATATATTTAAAAAAGCCAGCTGTGGAAGTGGAACAATTTATAATGCGAATTAAAGGCATGTGAAAGAAAAATTGGATTCTCCAGTTGGGCAGATAACATCATTCAAATGACACGTACACCCAGGTAGGGTGCTTGTCTTATGTAAAGAAAAATGTGCAGGTGATTTACCAAAAAGGTGAGCCATCAGTAAAGTTGAACTATAGTGAGTACGCAATCACCAAAAGTTATGTGAGGTGGGCAGCGTGTGGACAAATGAAATGATGCCTGCAGCCAACTTCTTGCAATGCTTAATACAAGGGAGACTTGTATTTCCTGCCATCATGAGAAAGAATGGAAAATGCCTACCAGAGGAGAGAGTCTGATAAGGGTGGAAGAGGAGATTCACAAGATTTTGCTCTAAAACCAAGGATGTCATTCAAAATATTTGATAGTCACTATGATAATGTAAATGAATATACACAACAGAATTAAATTAATAACCAGCATGTGTTTTATAGGATCTCAGAAAGGAAGATGGCTTAAATAAATAAAGTGTGTTGTTCTGTTACTAAGATACGTGGAAAGATTGCTTTTCATGTGCCAGGCCATGCAACTGAGACCAGGAGAAATTGCCAGGTTCCTGGAATAGATGAAGGCTCTTTGCCAAGGCCTCCAATGTAGTATCCAGTAGAACTGATGATAGCAAACATCCCATGCTTTTCATACTTTACAGTTTGAAATGCTGTTTGCTGGAGATTCTTTACTCGTGCTATTCATCAATCTCTGGAATCTCTCTTGTGTTCTGAGTTCAGTTAAAAATTTTAACATGAAGAGATGTTAAATTTTATCGCATACCTTTTCTGAGTGAAATGAGAAGACCATATGGTTTTTCTACTTTAATATATTAAGTGTGGTAAATTACATTTATTCCAGTGTTTGACTTCTTAGAATTCCTGGCTTACAGCAAAATTGGACAAGATATATTTTCTTTTTTTTAAATACTAGGCTGGATTTTGTGCCAAAGTTGTTTAGCATTTTTGCATCAATGTTTATCAGTTAAATTGCTTTTAATTTTCCTTTGTCATATCTTTTTTTTTCTAGTAATGAGGATTGAACTCAGGGCTTTTGCACTGAGATATATCTGTAGCTCTTTTTTTTTTTTTATATTGATACAGGGTCTTCCTAAATTTTAAGTTGCCCAGGCTGAACTTTTGATCCTTCTCCCTCAGCCTTCCAGAGTGTGCAATTATAGGCATTCACTACCATGTTTAACTTGGAGTTTATTTAGATTTATCTATACATTTCCCAATTTCTTTACTCACCATTCCTTCTGGTATCCCAGATCTTTATCTTGAGGTTAAACTTTTCATTCTGAAATCTTTTTAGAAGTTCCTTTAGTAAAAGGTCTGCAGGCAGTAAGTACTCTCAAATTTTATTCATCTAATTCTTGAAAGATAATTGTGCTATGTACTCAATTTTAGATTTGTAATTATTTTCTTGGTGAAGCCTGAGTATATTATTCCTTCCTGTGCAGCTTACTATTGTTGAGAGCTATTCTGATTAACTTTTGTTGTTGTTGTTCTTTTGTTTTTTGTTTTTCTTTGGTACCAGGGATTGAACTCAGGTCCTTGGCGCTTGCAAGGCAGGCCACTGAACAGCTGAGCTAAATCCCTGGCCCATTGTTGTTTTTTTGAGGCAGGGTCTCACTATGTAGTTGAGACTGATCTGGAACTCACTATGTAGCCCAGGCTGGTCTCGAACTCGCAGTGATCCTCCTGCCTCAGCCTTCCAAGTGCTGGGATTATAGGCCTGAGCCACCACATCTGGCCTTAACTTTCTTTTTGTAGTCATTCTCACATTGCCCTCTGGAGGCTTTGAATCATGTGTCCTTATCACTACAATTGCACATGGCTATTGATTTTGTTGTATTTATCTGGCTTGGTATTTGCTGAACTTATGTCTTTCATTGGCTTTCAGCCATTATTTCTTTGACTATTGCATCTTCTCTGTCCTATGAGTTCTTTTCATCTGAGATTGATTGGACATATGCTAGACTTTTCATTTATTTATCTTTTAATTTTATTGGTACATTTTAGATATACTTAGTGATAACATTCATCATAGCAAATTTGTACCTGTACATGATTTATCTTGGTTCTTTTTTTCCAATTCCTCTCCCCTCCCTTCAACCACTCTCCCCTTCTTTATTTACAAAAGCTTTGTTTCCAGTTCTTCCTTCTAGTCTCTCTTTTCCTTTTCCTTTTCCCCCTTTCCCCTCCCTAAATCCCCTTCCCATTTGAATATTTTCTTCCTATTTTATAATATCTATTATATATATTTGGACCTTATTTACACTTTCAGTTTCTCACACTGGAGAAACAATGTGATATTTTAACACATGCATATGATTTATTTCACTTAAGAATATAGTCTCAAAGTGCATCTATTTGCCTAGAAATGTCTCAAGTTGTATTCTTTATGGCAGAGAAGTATTCTATTGTATAAATAAAAAACACATTTTTTTTATCCATTCATCAGTTGAGGGGCATTTGGGCTGTTTCCAAGATTTGGCCATTACAAAACATGCTGCTATAAACATGGGTGTGCATATATCACTGTGGTATGATGCTTTTAATTCTTTTGGGAAGATACCAAGAAAGGAAATAGCTGAATTGAATGGAACCTCTAGTTTTAGTTTTTGAGGAATCTCCACACTGATTTCCACAGTGGTTGCACCAGTCTACACTCTCAACAACAGTGGAGAAGGGTTCCTTTTCCTCACAGCCCTGCCAGCATCTGATGTTGGTTGATTTATTGAAAATAGCCATTCTTTCTGGGGTGAGATGAAGTCTCAGTGTTGTTTTAATTTTCATTTCTTGAATGGCTCTTCATGCTGAACATTTTTTTTCTATATTTGTTTGCCATTTCTACTTCTTCATCTGAGAAGTGTCTGTTCACTTCAGATGCTCATGTTTAAGACTGGGTCTTTAAATTTGGGGGGGGTTCTGATTTTTTTGAGTTCTTTATATATTCTAGATATCAGTTCTTTGCGGAATACCTGGAAAAAATTTTTCCCACTTTGTGGGTTATCTCTTCACTCTCTAGGTATCTTCCTTGCTGGGAAAAAGATTTTTAATGAGATAGGATCCCCACTGTGGTCATTATTTCCTGTGTGATCAGGGTTTTGTTCATGAAGTCTTTGCCTACACCTAAGTCTTCAAGAGTTCGACTTAGTCTATCTTTGAACAGATTTAGTGTTCCTGCTTTAATATTTAGATCTTTGGTTCATTTCAATTTTAACTTAGTACATGGTGAGAGATATGAATTTAGTTTTAATCTTTGGCATATGGAAAGCCAGTTTGTCCTGTACCATTAATTAAAGAGGCTATTTTTCTTTCAGTGAAAGTGTTTAGACTCTTTGTCAAAGAAGGTGGCTAAGTGTGTTTGGAGTTGTTTATGCATCTTCTAATATGTTCTATCAATCTTTGAGTCTTTTTGTTTGTTTGTTTGTTTGTTTTCGTTTTTGTTAGCACCATGCCATTTTTATCACAGTAGCTTTGTAATATGCTATCAAGTCAGGGATTGTGATGCTCCCTGCCTACTAGACTTTTTCATATTTTAAAAATATTTTCATCATTATCTATCTCTGTGCAACAATGTTGATAATTTCTTTAGGCTAGTCTTCTACTTTCCTTATTTTCTCTTTACTGGATCTAATCTACTATTTAGCAATCCACCAAACTTTTATTATTCATGGTAATGTTTGTCAGTTGTAAGTTATGTTTGATATTATGCAAGTCATTACTTATTTTTATCTATTTTTAGCTCTATATAAACAGATATGTGTTATTACTTTCTGTTTTGAATGTAATAATTCTAATACTGGAAGCACATAAGAAGCATATCTTGTTTCTGCTATCTATTCTCATGATATTTATTTCTTTGAGGGTTTATGGTGTCATATTTGACCTGTCTTAACTTGTGTTGAGGACCTAAATTGATGATGATTTTCTCTAGAGAGGATTCATGTTTCTTTCATGCTAGGAATAAAAGGTGTCTCTCACCTCAGATACTCAGAAGTTCAGATTGCTGTGAGATCAGGAGGACTCAGATTCAATCTCAGCCTGTAGTCAGCTCATAGATTAATCATGACACTTCCTAAAACCCCATCACACAAACACCATGTTCTGTTAATTCTACCTTCACAGTATCTTGTCTAAGAATTCATTTATTTTGCTGACATGTTCATTTGGGACCTTATGACCTGTCACATGGATTATTTTAGTGGCCCTTTAATTTCTTCTCTGCCTTGAACCTTCTCCCCCAATCAGTTCTGCAGCTAGCTTCCTACTCTTTCTAGAGTACAGCTCTGGTTTATACAGGATAAAGCCCTTAATTTGCATAACTTGTGACTTTTAGGAAATACAGACACCAGGATGCCTCCCTATACCTCTCTGCTCCTTTGTGGGGAGTGGTGGATATACTTTCCTGCTCAGTGGCTTCCTCTAATCCAGACCCCCTATCTTGCTTTAAAAGCTTCTTTTACAAGATTTAGCTGATTTTAAAAACTGGATCATCATCATTCCTTGCATGCATCTTATAGTCTAGCCAATATTCATGAATTACTCAAATCTCTACTTTTTCTTCCTTGCTTTGGTTCCTCTTGTGAGAACATCCTGCTATTGCTATTTCCTTAGCATTATCTTTCCTTTAGGGTCCAGCTCAAATGTTTGTCTCTTCTTGTGCTTTAAACAGTATGTATTTATGTGTGGATATTTGTATTGATAGCATGCAGATATATGCACACAAACAAATCCACAGATATTTTTGTTTTAGGGATTAATCACGTTGTCTAGTAGTTTCTTTTCTTCATTTTTCTTTCCTATTACTCTGAAGCCATTTTTTTAGGTCAGGTTCTGTTTCATCTTGTAACCAGTCTTCTGTTCTGTTGGTTTCAACCCTGTCTTAAGTTTCAACATGAAGAGAATACTCATTTACAAATCCTAAGTATTTTGCTGAGAGCACAGTGGAGACATTCTTGAAAAGACTGCAGTGCCCATAACTGCATAATTCAACCTAAGGCATTCTGAAGGCTTTCTAGATGGTACAGGGACTAGAAGTGGATATGTGCAGAGAATGATTTTTAGGAGCTTAAATGTTAAGAGATAAAAAGTTCTAAAGGCTGTCTGCTGGTTTGTGTTCATATGGAAAATAGGAAAATAAATGCAGACAAATGTAAGACAGAATCTCAATGGATGGGAGCCCAGGGTATGCGGCAGTGTCCATGTTCACAAGGACATCTGAGCAAGGGAAGGGATAACTGGTGGCAGGAGCGAGCTCTCAGTCCCTGTGATGGAGACTGCTTGCCACTGAAATTGTGTTCCTGTTTTGAGAAGTCTTAGTGTGCGCCTCTCCTTGGAGAACCTGTTACCTCACCAGATTTGGTGGCTCAGCAGTGCAAATTTCCTTGTTATATTTGATACTTTGCATATTTTCCTTCTTATCAGCAGTCACAAGAAGACATATTGCTTTAAAATACATTCCAATGACTTTTTCATGTTAGGCTTTACAAATGAAGGTAACGAATGAATACAAAGAGTTTCTATGTTTATTAGTTAACCTTGCTTAGGAGTTTACTGACAATTGCAATATACAAAGTGGTTGTGTTACTATATGTCAACCTCTATTTGATATGAAGCTTAATACTATATGCAAGTAAGTCACATTTGAAAGAATAACCATGATTGAACTTTATGCTTTATTGATACCAAAATATAGCTCACCTGAAAAAAAATTACAGACACAGACTTACTCATATTTGTGTTGTTTAGCATTGATTATAGTGCTTTACATATTATAGGTACTCACAATTTTTTTTTTTTTTGCAAAATTAAATGAAGCTATTTGTGTCAGTCAGTTTTCCTGTCACTGGGACAAAAATACCTAGCACCTTTAATGGAGAGAGTTTCATTTTAGCTCAGTGGGTTCAGTCCATGGTTGACCAAGGTAGAAACAGCAATCAAGTCAGGAATGAGAACATGCGACTCTAAAGCATGAAATGCAGAACATAAGTGCTGCAGGAATTTGGAGAAGAGAATTCTTTTGAAAGTCAGGTCAAGGTGAGTTCCGAGGTGGAGGTGTCAGAAAATTTGGATAAATTTTAGTTTCAAAAAATATTTGTTGTTGTGAACTGACAAATTGAGGGGAAAATGGTTGGAAGCTTTCTAGGCTAAAGGAAATATGGAAAGAGCCCAGAGAGGAGTCATCTGTGAGAGCAGAAAAGAGGGAAACCCTCATCAGCCCACCTGCAGGATGCTGCACAGGGGTCTGATACATACATTGTAGCTGGAAAGAGAGGCTGTCTTGGCTGGGCCACTGCAAAGAAGTTATGAGCTATAACAGACATCATATTTTATGAGCACACAGAGAGGGTATTTGCCCTGAAAGCAAATCAGAAGGTTGTAATCTAGTTTAAAAATAGCTTCAGGGACATATTGGTAGAGAGACATCAGAGTCAGGGGCATACATAGGAGGAGAAAGATCTTGCATGAGTCCATTTTTAAAACTCCAACAGAATGCACAAACCTGGTTAACCTTATAAAGAAACAGATATTTATTTAGGTGGTAATTTTGTAGACTAAAAGTTTAAGATCAGGTGGCCCATTGGTCGGTTGTCAGGTAAGAGCCTTCTCTCCTGGTGGATGACATCATGGCAGGAGCACATGTGGGAACAGGGGATCACTTTGCAAGACAGGAAGCCAGGCCACAATTCAGGGTCAGGATCAGGCTGTTATAACTCCCTCTTTTGAGGACTAATTCAGGGTCCCTGAGAGCCATCTTTATTCTTTCTGAGGGCAAGTCTCCGGGTAACCTAAGGACCTTCCACCAGGCTTTTTAAAAAGGTTTCATCACCACTCAGCAAACCACTCCCAAAGCATAGCATCCCTGAACAAGCAGGATGACACACACATCAGCAGAGCTCAAGGTGCTCCAGATCACACTGAATGAAGGAAGGAAACAACAAAGTGCAGCCAATTAGTGAAAACAATTGAATTTGCTGCAGAAATACCTTCCATCCATTCTCCCCACCCTGGAAATGCTAAACAAATATCCTCTTGGAAAGCCTTTCCGAACTGTGTTTGTCTTTGGGTCTAAGGGCATCTGTCCACTGGCTCACTGGAATCACTGCTGTTGTGTGGAGGGTGTTCACCCAGGCCAGGGGCTGGGGGGCTGGGGAGTGGCAGCAGGAAAGAGGCCCAAGCCTACAGTGGCTCCTTTCAGAGCCAATTCTACCAAGCTTGTATAAAGCTTTAATAAAGAATGTCCTATATGTACGTGAGCATGCTTACATGGACTCATGCACAAAAAAATTTACCATGTACTTTGGATAATACAAGACCTGTGCCAGGTCTTGGAGATATAAGGATCTACAGTTTTGATTTTAAGGGTTTCCCCCAAAGTCCATTTGTTAAAGGCTTAGTTCTCAGTTTGTTGCTAATGGGAGGTGGTTGAAATTTTAATAGGTGGGGCCTAGTGGAAAATTTTTAGGTCATTGGAGTCATGTTCTTGAAGGAGATAGTGGGGCCCTGGACCTGTCCTCTTTCATTTTCTTTGCTTTCTGGCCATGAGGTGAGCAGCTATGGTCTACCACCCACTCCTGCTGTGATGTGCTCTCTCCTCAGGCCCAAAGTAATGGGGCCAACTGACCACAGAATTTCCAAAACTGAGAGCCAAAGTCAATCCTGTCTCCTTATAGGTCACTTGTCTCAGATATTTGTTATAGTGACAGGAGGCTGACTAACACACTAGCTAAGCAAAACCAGACATAACCCCTATCCTCATGGAGCTTGCAGTCAAGCCAGAGTGATGGGCAAGGGTCAACCACAGAGATAAGTATAAAAGCACAGTCAGGAGAAGCACAACAAAGGACCAAGTTCAATGGTGCATAGAGGAGTAGAAAGGGGGAGATTTCCTGGTTAGAGAGGTCAAGGGCAATGACAGATGAGCTTTGAAGGACAACTGGAGAGGCAGAAATGCACGGGAGCCAGGGAAGCTGGTACGAAGCTCTGTGAAGAGGCAGTGTGGAGACTGTGAGGCCAAAAGGACCTGGGGTCAGGACCACAGTGGGGGGAGGAGGAAGAGTTCCTAAGGAGAGTGGAGAGGGAGAGCAGGACAGGGCTCAGACTACAGAGGAGACAGGGAAGGAGTGAGGGAGAAGCAGAGAAATGGGACTGAAGATGTTTCCAGAACAAGGAAGGGGCCAATGGGGCTGAACCCTGCTGAGGACTCATGAAAGTGATGGTGGAAACAAGAGTGGAGAGATGAGGTCCCTCCCGGAATGGAAGTCACTGGAAAAGGGCTCAGGGTCACTGTTCCATTTACAGAGCATCAAATGAAAACCAACTAAGTAGAATTTGAGAGCTGTGTTACAGAAGTATGTTGATTTGAATGATACAGAATTGAAGAATATTTCCTCCTGGATTCCCGTTTTTGGGCAGATTCTAAAGGACTTGAAGGAAATAGACTTTTTTTTTCCCTCTCAGATGTGGTCTGAGTGAGCTGATTATGATGTGGATGTAGAAAAGTAAGCATCTTTTCTTAAGTTGGCAAGATTTAAGTGGAAATACAGATCTCATTAGAAATGCTTCCCAGCTAACATGCTGTTTCTGTTAATTCCACATCAGAGAATTATTCTGATGGGCTGATAGTGCAAAGAACACCCAATTTGCAAACAGTGTGAAGTTTGTCCCACAGGCTGTGCTGTTTACTGTGTAAACATGGGCTGGGTGCATAACCTCAGTTTCTAGTTCTGTAAAATGGGCACGATCATGTGTCTCCCTCCCTGACGTGAACGAACGTGTGCTTCGTGAACTGCCAAGTGTCACATACTTATAGAAAATAGTGCACAGGATCTCACTATTTACTCAATCTCATCCCAGTTAGAAGGAAAGCAAGAGGGGAAAAGGGTAATGTGTGCCTGGAAAGTGCAATGAGGGGTTGTCATCCCGCAGGAAAGGATCATCACAGGCCAGCTCTCCAGCTCAGCACCTTCCCCAGAGCTGGTCATGTTGGGCAATGTGTTGTAACCCAGCAGGGAGGCAGGGGTGTTCTTTGGGAAAAAATACTGCTGGGGTTCTAGGATCTTTCTGGGCCTTTCTGTGACTGACCAGGGGACAGCTCACTGGCCTGCTGATAGGAAAGTCTGGGTCAGCTGTTAGCTGGTCCAGGCGCCATTTCATAGATGATCACAGGGCTCTACCCCATTTATGGGGCCAGGGATGCTGCTGGGGCTCATTACTGCACTGCCGAACAGGTATCAAGAGAGTGCAAGGTACTCTCATGCTGGATGAGGCAAGCAGGGCTTGTAGTACATGCTCTGGACCAACAGTCTACTGTGTGGATTGCCCTGCGGTTGGATTCTACTCTCAACAAGAGGCTGGAGTGAGGGAAATGCAGTCTGGGAAGGTGGCCAGACGTATGTTTTCCTAGCATGACGCCTTGGCCAACTTTTAAAGCTGCCAACTGGAGCTTGAAGACTACATTTTGAGCTCTGGTCCATCCAGATTTGCTAAAGTCTTTCCCCAAACTGTGTTCTGTTTAATTTCTTAGGATTAGAGCGAATGTGCTCCTGTGTCTGTCCCTGGAAAGTGTACGTGTAAGTCTGAAGTAAAAGAAGATATCAGCAATGTTCATAAAAATTCTTTTAGGCTTCACAGCCTGTTATAGCACTACTTAACACCGGATGGTAACTTTTGGGTTTTTTTTTTTTGTTTTTTGGCTAATCTATTGCATTCGATTTGGAGCTGTTTTAAGGCAAAGGCTGTGTTTTACATTTGTATGCTCAGAGATTCTAGCCTGTTACCTAGAACAAAATACATATGAAGTAATAGGTTAAGGAAATATTTCTCTTGATATATAGGTCCTAAGTCTTGTGTCCACTGATGAGTGGTAGTAGATAGAATTGGCCATTGGACAAAAATGTAGAACACAAATCTGTGGGCTTTTCTATCATGCCAACAGAGGCACTCCCAGTTAGAACCTCAAGAGCACACATACTAGGCTGGGAATCTGACATCTTAATTCTTTATGTTTCACTAATTCCCAGCATATTTGTACAAAAGAATATAATGGCATCAGGACTGCCTTGCACTGGAAGCATGTTAGAACTTCTGTGTACAGGAAGAACATTTCAGTCAGTGATGGATGCACAGAAGCTTTTTTTCTTTTTTAAGGATTGATTTCTCGTTTCTTTTTTGTACTTTCAAAATCTGAAAAGATGAATGATATAGATATCTTGTATAATTGTTTGCTAAAAAGGGTTGGTCACCAAAGCTTAGTACTGGACATGAGGCAAATAAAACTGACTTCTGTCTGTGCTCTTTGCCTTAATAGTGATGTTTTATTGAAAATCTGTTAGATTTCCAAGGTGTTATGGTGTGGTGGAGAGAGACCTGCACTTGGAATCAGAAGGCTTGTGATGGATTGTTACGTTCATCAGTTAGAGAACTGAGGACATGACACCGATTCTCAGAAGCTTGTTTTTCTCTCTGTTAAAGCAGAACAATGTCTCTCAGGGTATTGTGAGGACAGAATGATTACTGCTCAATAAATGTTTTATAAAGCATTGTTTTGTTTTATTGTGAGTTGTTTCATTAAAACTGAGATGGTAGTCTATTTGGCTACTTCTATTTTCTCATGCTCAAGTTATTATTCTCTGCCCGTTGCTCCAAGTATTATAGATACGTTTCTTCTTTCATTCTTTTTCTATGTAAAGTCTTTAAAATGTGTGTGCACATTGCTATTGCATAACAGTATTGTGCAATGTCCTGCTGCTGTCAGTGTAGATTGATACATTTAAATGTGGTGCTTACAAAGCCAAATCACAAGAGCCAAATCCAAGTCTAAATAATATTTGATGTCAGATGAATGGTATGAGGCACGTATTTTCAAAATTGTACTTGAGTTTGTGCTGGATGGTCATTTGAACTTGGTTTCCATTTATCCATGTGAAACACGAGAACAGCATTTTAATTTATTCTACCACATAGGAATGCCATGACAATGTGTGTGGAGAGTGTTGAATTCTCTTGATGCATGGCTATTTAAAAAATAACCAGAAACAGAGATAGTATATATGTATGGTTGTAGACTGATTTGTAAAGCTAGAAATGAACTATAGAACAAAATAAGAAGCAGGCTAGCAAAGACCATGTTTCCATAGTCAGTGACTGGTCTAGCCCCAGAGTGATCTCTGCTCTGTTTTGATGAACAAAATAGAAGCACAAACCCCCCAAATTAAGAAATTATCTGAAAAAAATCTATAATGACAAAACTAAATGGAAGAGCACTTCAGTGCACTTATATTTTTGAGATGACTATACACAGAGCATATGTGTATGGGATGTTTTTTAGATCTTTTAGCCTAAAAGTACTGATGCCTTACAAGTCTTGTTCAGAATATTTTATTAAATATGCACCCTCAAATTTGTAGTCAAATCTGAATCAGTACTTATAAATATGAGAAATTTAATTTAGTGTCTAAGAGTCCAAGCTTGAGTGTTCTGGCCTAGTCACCGAAACTCTAAATTTAGAAGTAACTCTGTATGGTGCTTCATTCTAAAGTAAGAAAGTTGTTCTAACAATTAACATTCATGGGAGGGAGATAAATGCTTGTGGATGTCATGTGGAAAGAAGAGATCTACTCTCTGATGAGCTTCTACAGGGAATACAGTAGGATAATTTTGTTAAATCTACATTGAAGAGTGAAATTTTCAAATGACGAAAGTCCTAATGGAGAATTAACAACTAGGGTAACAAGAGTGTGACTTTATATATTGCCAGTTCTCTCTTCCCCCACACCCAATTCAGAAAATCATTCTAGCCAAATGTTCAAATACCCTAGAAATTTCACAATCTCTTACACCTCCACTGCTTCTCTTCTGGTCCCAGTCTCAACTGGATTATAAGAGCCCGTTTGCTGATCTCTTTTTGTACCAGTGACCCAGAGCCCAGGATTCTTTCTCTATATTTGGTGACTCTTCCATGAGAGGTGTCATTCTCTCTGGTTGGTGCTCCCTGAAGCTGGAGCCAGAGCCCCAGGCTCCTTTCAGCTACTGTATGAGTCCTCTGTGGCTGCTATAATAAAGCATCACAAATTTAGTGGTCAAAGAAACAGAAATTTATTCTTTCATATTTCTGGAGATCAGAAAACCCCCTAGTAAGTTCCACTGGACTGAAATTAAGGTGTTATAGGGCTGTAACCTCTCACAGACTCTAGAGAAGAATGGTCTTTGCCTGTCCTAGCTCTGGCAGCTGCTAGCATCCCTTTGCTTGTAGCTGTGTTGCTCCCATATCTGCCTCAATGGTCATCTGTCTTTTCTTATGTGTGTGTCAAATCTCTCCACCTTCTTATAATTATATACATGGCTATATTCAGTGCCCACCCTGATAACCCAGGGTAATCCATCCACTCCCAAATGCTTAATTTAATCAGGACTCCTCCATTAGGTAGCATCCATAGGCTTCAGAGATGAGGACATGGGCATCTTTAGAGGACCATGTTTTACCCAGGCATGGCTGCTGGCCTTCAATATCCATGAATGACCAGAGAAAGAAGACTTTTTTATTAATTGCAGTTAGAAAGTCCTGCCTCTCATGATCCATCGGAGTCCCTTTGATTACTGGGGAAAAGGGTACTATTGAGAAGGACTGGAGGTGGGGAGGGGAATTGTCACTTGTTTGGAGTGGGGGAGGGGCCATTATTCCCCAAAGAGGAGCTGGTTGAAGAGGCTGCTGGGTAGACAAAAGCCATAGCTCCATGAAATGGCAATGGGGAAACATTATAACACTAGAGTGTAATGTAAGAAAGTATAAATTTCAACATTAAATTGTTTGCAAACTGTTAAGAGCTATGGGAATTCACAAAACTGACAGGATCAGTGAAGAAGGGATCCTCATGGGGAACCAGGAGAAAGTCTTCCCAAAAGTTAGGAGGTAGATTTATGCCTTTTCTGGATGCTCCAATTAGACAAGAGGTGCTGGCTAGAAATTAACACATTGATGTCTTGTTTTTGGTGTTTTAGTTCAGAAAAGAAATTCTATGCTTCTATTTTTCATCAGTCTATAATTTATTTAACAAACTCTGTCCTTCCTGCAGAATGACACAAATCTGATTAAGTTTAAGGTGGTCAAGTGGAGAGCTGATTCCACACTGGGCTCAGAGATTTAGCCCTATGGGGTCTGAGAGGAAACTGGGTTTCCTAGTACAGGAGTTGTTGATGCTTCTAGAGGGGTCCCAGGAAGTGAACTGACCAAAACCAGGTTGGAATCTGGAACGCAGAGACCCTCAGGAAGGGCTTAATTTGCAGAAACTGGAGTAAGGCTAGTTGTGTCTTTGGGCTACATTATATGGGGTACTTAAAGGCTGCATCCTTTTCGACTGGCATCATGCACTCCACAGAAATGGCCACCAGGAGCAACAGTGTCTAACTGTAAAAAACCCAAAACAAAACAGTTTATTTAGCTAGTTTATGAGTAAGGCAGGTAGCTAGCTGAAGGGCTAGAGATAGAGATAGAGCTGGGTGATCAGCCATATTGATAAGAATTATTTCCTCTTTTAATGATTTTATGATTCTTTGGACTTACCACCCATCCTTTCTTTTTTTTACTGTTCTGCACTTTTTGTTAGAGTCTCAATGTCTTTTTTTGTATAGTAAACCTTGTTTGTACAGTGCTGTAATTTTTATTGATTGTACTGTACAGTATTGTAGTTTTATGTTCTTTTACACATTATAGTACTGCATGCAAGAGTTATGCAAATAAAAGCAAAGCCATCAACTTGGAGTTTCTGTTGGCTATTTCTTTGTTCTGAATCTTGTGATATATATCCTACATACAATTGCTCATTTAGCAACAAGTTCATTTAATGATGTAGTTGCAAAAAACAGAACTCAGTCCTTAAATGAGGAATGCCTGTAGCTTGTTGTATTTCAGGTCCATTCCCTAAGCATGCAGTGCAAATAAACACAGCATTCATGAAAAGACAAATTTTTTCAAAATATGTGTTATTTCTATAATGTCTGATACATATAATGTTTGGGTGCCTGACCTGTATTGCCTCAATATCAAAAAACATATGGAGGGCCAGGGGTTTAGCTCACTGGTTCCACTGCCTGCCTCTCAAGCACAAGGTTCTGAGTTTGATCTTCAGTACCAAAAACAAAACAAAATACAAACAACAACAATAACAACAACAACAACAAACATATGGTTTGCCTGTCTTGATGCTGAAAGGAGTGATTTGGAACCTGATCTTATGTTGATTACATATGATATAGGCAGAACAGAGCTGCCAAAGGGCCAGAAAAATTTATAAGTGCAGTCTTTTTTTTTTTTTTTTTGGTACCAGGGATTGAACTTGGGTCTTTGTGCTTGCAAGGCAGGCCACCGAACCACTGAACTAAATCCCCAGCCCTGTAAGTGCAGTCTTTTTATTGAGCTCAGTTCTAAGGACTATTTTCTTCCAATAGTTCCTCAGGTGATAATAAAACTGACTCATGTGGAGTTAAATAAATTTTCAGATATAAACAAACTCTTTAGAAGTTATGTTACCTTTGAAACTTCTTAATATTTGGAAATGTCTCATATCATATGATTGCACTTATTTCCTCAAGAGTTACATATACATTTCTGAACCACAGGAAGCAATTGAACTGTTATCACAGTTCTTCTTCCTCCTCCTCCTCCTCCCCTCCCCCTTCTTCTTCTTCTTCCTCCTCCTCTTCCTCCTCCTCTTCCTCTTCCTCCTCCTCTTCTTCCTCTTCCTCTTGC
>NW_022900926.1:25316280-25318403 GCF_012274545.1 Fukomys damarensis | reverse complement strand
TTCTTCTTCTTCTTCTTCTTCTTCTTCTTCTTCTTCTTCTTCTTCTTCTTCTTCTTCTTCTTCTTCTTCTTCTTCTTCTTCTTCTTCTTCTTCTTCTTCTTCTTCTACAGGGACAGGTCTCACTATGTAGTTGAGACTGACCTGGAACTCACTATGTAGCCCAGGTTGGTCTTGGATTCACAGTGATCCTCCTGTCTCAGCCTCCTGAGTGCTGGGATTACAGGCGCACCCCACCACGCCCAGTTATCACAGTTATTCTTAACTCTGTGATTATTTTATGTGTTTAACTTTTGTCTTACACTTCTGCCTAGTAAGCTCTTTTACTACATACTTTATATATCTTTCTATTCTCCAAGATATTTACTGCAGAGGCAGACAGAACAGTGGCTCCATTAATGCCAGTTTCACTGTCAAGCATATTTGGCATTTCCAGTGATTTTTATAGAGTCAAGTGGGTTCATGGTTCTGTGATGTCTTAGTAGTATTTTAGTTTCATTGGTTCCTTGCAATGACCTGCAGAAGCTCCTTCATTCATGAGCCAAATTGCACATTAAAAAACACATCTTCTGGCAATATCAACTGTGTGGTCAGTGCAACCTTGAAGAATTCATGCTAAAGATGGCAGGGAAGGTCATGTGAGGAAACACAGGCACAGACATTTTACTGACTTGCTAAAGATCATATCTGGATTGCATTTATTTTGTAATCATGATTATTGATGATTCTATATCATAAGATATCTGGATATTATGAATAATTTTGATCCCTACCTCCTGCAATGATTTGTTGGTGGCCACTTTATTTTATTTTAGAGGTTATTGGACAACATGTATTCTTAAGAAAGCAAATCATTTTCATTGAACTATTGATGCCTAATACAGATAGTCCTCATTTAACAGCTCGCCTGTTTAATGACTGTTCAGATTTACTACTGAGTTGTACTGTTTGGACTTAAGAGCTGCAGCGTGGACTTAAAGACTTATCTTTTTATTTCTAAATATAGTTCTGTACTTCTTGTTGATAGAGCAGCCATGTCTTTTTTTACCTTGTTTACCCAGTACCATAATTTTTGCTGATTGTACTGCACAATACTGTACTTTATGTTCTTTATCCATTACAGTATTGAATATAGGTTATGCAAATAAAAGCAAAGTTATAAAGTTGGAGTTTTCTTTGGCCATTTCTTTGTTCTGAATCTTGCATGCACTTACTACAATTCGTCATTTAGCAACCAATTCATTCAAAGACCCGGCCTCAGGAAAGGGACTCCGTCCTTACAGGAGGAGTGCCTGCAGACGGTGAAGTGGTGCTTTGGACTAAGAGTGAACTTCCTGGAGCATCACGGAAAGCAGCCTCCTTCCCCACTAGAGGAAGTTGCAGCCTCTCCCTACTAAGCTCCTGAATTTTGAGGAATGTAAAATACAAAAAAATCAGTTTTCTCTAATGTCCCAGTTTCCTTTAAACCTTACCCCTGAAGAACTGGGTGAGAGAGCTCGAGTCCCAATTGGCTATTTTAAATCCACGGAGCCACCTGTGATAGGTGGCCGCCAGACACCTGAGCAATTCCTATGCTCAACTTCTCCATAAGTAGCTCTGGGCCGAGAGGCCATGCGGCCATTCACTTTAGACCCCTCCTGAAAATACAGGAGCTATTCTTATTATCAATGGAAACTCTCCTAACTTCCTCCTTTTGGTTCGCGACTTCATTCCTCCACGTCGTAAGACGGCAAGCTCAGTTCGTAGGGTGATATGAAGGTCATTTTTAAAAAGCCCTTTCTGCAAGCCCTAGCTGCGCGAGGAAGACGGGGCGATCTGCAGAACGACTGACATGTACAGGTGGAGGCGAAGGGTCCTGTCCTCATTCCCAGGGTTGAAATACTTAGGGGGCCAAGTGTGCCCCTGTGCTCGGCAGCTGTTGCTCGCGATGAGACATCCCCGAACCACAAAGGGTGAGAGTTAGACAAGGATAAGAACGTCCCTGACCCCTGGATTGTCAGAACTGCCAAGTTCTCTCCCAGAAGTCTCCGACCCTTAACTCCCTGCTCCCCGGTCCCCGCCAGCCCCGATGGGACCCCGGCTCGAGGCTCCGGCAGGGGGCGCCCGAGCGCGGGAATAAGGCGCGG
>NW_022900926.1:25274182-25315898 GCF_012274545.1 Fukomys damarensis | reverse complement strand
CTGGCTCTGGGCGCCCTCCTGGCTGCTTCTGTGTCCACCCCGCCTGTCGCTCTGGGCACCGCTGCCCCGGTCTGTCCCGGGTTCCTGTGTCACTAACCTGTGCGTCCTAACTGCTCGGGTCCGGGCGCGCCGAGTGTGGGCACCAGAGCGCCCGGGAGGCGGGAGAGGGGACGCCGTGGGCACCAGGGGACTTGGGTGTTTCAAACTGTGCCGCTGAACGCCCTGGCGTCGGGGTACTGAGCACTCCAAGAAGCGCCTGGGGAGAGCCAGGCAAAGGGAAAAGGAAAAGACAGGAAAGGCGACTCTTGGCCTTGCGCAGGGGGTGGTTGTGGAGTTGCCTTTCTTTGCCCAGAGTTTCCCCGAGGACGAAGGTGGCATTCTCTTGCCTCGCGTTCACCTGTCTCGAGGCAGGATGGCTGCTACAGAGGCCTCGTTGCAGACCTGGGGAGGCCGGGGAGGTCGGAAGCCTTGGCTTCGCGCTTCCCGCTCGCCCACGCCGGGATTGTGGGAACCGGGAGAAGGTATTTGTCTTGCGAGGGTGGAGAACAAAGTGGGAAAATCGGTCCCAGAGAACCTCACCATCCCGCGAAGCTGAAGCTCGAGCCAGAGTGGATGCTTTCTTTGGGAGCAGCGCTTTTCAGAAGATGCCAGCCTGCTATTAGATTTCTTGCGCGGCTCACTCAGAGAAAGACAAGCTTGCGGCGGGATTTTCATCCTTAAGTCGTTGGTGCCTCTCCTTTCCGCCTTCCGTACATGCATGTTCACGCTTGAAACTGTGTGGCTTTGATTTACATCCTCCGTTTTGTAGAAATTTAAGACGCAGACGTTTTTGTTGGTACTGTACTACAGCTGGGTTATAAAAATTCAGATACTGTTCCAAGGAGGGCTACTACTTGCTTTATGATGCGAGTGTCTTTATGATGCTAATTAGTTACTTAAAGGATTAAGGACAAAAAGTTGCTTAGTGATCTTTTGGTAGCTATATACATATTGTTTGGTTCAGGTTTTTGCCAAGTTTTCTGATGCCAAATGCCACTTTTTCATTAAAAGATCATACAAATTGTATAGTCTTCCTTCCTCCTGTTGGTGACTTATAGAAAGCATTCACTGCGTATTTTGTACAGTGCCGGACAGAATAAAACTGTTTTAAAATCTTCCAACGTCCCCACCCACATCCTATGGCTTTTGTTTTCCTGTGTTAAAAGTTTCAGAACGTTGAAAGAGTTTTTGTGTCAGAAAATACTGAGACCAGAACAAATGCTGTATGAGCTTTGTGGTGCTTGTGGCCTCATTCCTTTTCATTTCCCCTGCTACCTGCCTGATGGGTTACTTTTGAGTGTGGCAGGTGTCAGGGTTGTTTGTGAGCGCTCCAGAATCCTGTGGTGGGGAAAACTGCTCCTTCTTTTGCCGTCTGCTCTGTAAATCTCCAAGCTGTGGAATGTGGGAGCTGGAACGCTTGTTGGCACTTCTCTCTACCATGTTGATGTGGGATTGCAATGCAATGATGACCAGACTTGAAATAGACAAATGAGAACAAAGCACATTTGGAAAAAAAATCTTTACCACATTGAAATCAAATAATGGAGAGAAGCAGACATAATAACCTGGGGAGATCAGGGGCCCAATTTGTTTCATAGGCTCCTCGGGAGACTTCTGTCTCTTTTGCAGTACACAGCTGCAGTTGCTAAACTTGTGGTCCAGGTCTGATGGCAAGGCTATGGGCACGCTATTCCTTCCTGCTGGTTGAATTAATGTATGGATCCAGCAAGCTGCCATGCCAGCCCTGCCCCTGTACGTTTGGAGCCAGAATCTCTGTAAGGAAATTACCCAGGGCCACATTCATAGTGGTAGACTGCTATAGCTCTGGAGGGACCATCCTCACAGTAGAAATGATTTACAGGGCACACTGAAGAGCTAAAAAAACCCCTGCAACTTGGGGGTCAGTTAAAACACAGAACAAAATAAGCAAGGAATGCCCACTCCCCCATCTCACCACATCCATTCCAACCACAACTTGCATGCAAACATTAAAATTATGACGGTGCTTGCCAGTCTGATATAGTTTTCTAAAAACACATGGATTCACATATTCATTTACAGTGGGCCTCTGGGGGTAGTGTTGGGTAATTTTTATTTGCTTCTTTAAAGTTTAAAGACTCAGGGAATCCCAGAGTCAAAGTTATTTTCAAGTAATGCTAGGATGATATTTGCCTTTTCCTTTGTGTTGACCTCTGCACTGAAGGCACAAAACTTAGTGGTGACCCTACTGGTCTCCAACTGCGTATCAGTGCAGGGATACTGTACTACGTAGGAGGTCATGGAAGTTTTCAGGCCTTTACAGTTAAAAAAGCTATGCAGTCTCACTTAAGAATGTGCTAAGATGATTAATTTTGTCCCATCTCTATCCTTGAATGCATGTCTTTTAATATTCTGTGTAGAGAAATGGGAAGGACACATAGAGCACTTTTTTTACTACCTAAAGTTCAGTGGTAACTTCAAGGAAAAGCACTCGTGTGTTGGAGTTGCAAATTGGATTTGCTTTTTTCCCCCTTTCAGTTTATTGGTACATTTCAGGTGTACAGTACAGTTACATTCACTATTGGGAATCTGTACCTTTACGTGATGAATCTTGGTTCTTATTCTTTCCTCGTTCCCCTGCTCTCCCTTCAAATCCTCAACCCCTCTCTATTTACAAAGATTTTGTTTCCAATTTTCCTTTCTCATATTTTTTCCTTTCCCCTACTTCTCCCACTTCCCCTACTCCTTTAGACCCTTTCTTCCTATTTCACATTATCAGTTATACATTTTGATCCTTATTTACACTTTTAGTTTCTCACACTAGGGAAATTATTTGGTATTTACACGTGTGTGCCCTATTTATTTCCCCTAAGAGTATGGAGAAAATGTGTGTTTTTAAAAATAAAATGGAGGACTCCTTAGCCACAAAGAATGAGAAACTAGAGACAGTTACAGCTAACTGGATGCACATTGAATTCACTGCTTTTATGTGGAAGGCCATATTTATCAAAAAGAGTGACTATAGACAAGCTACAGTTACTGACTTGGGCCTCTGGCAGATACCTTCTCAAAAGTGAACAACAACAAAAAATCTACCACTTCCAGTAAAATAGCTGCTAGAATTTCTCACCAATGATAAAATGTGAACTTTTCAAGTGAAAATTTGAATTTCACCATATTGTTTCTACCACAGTTCTGAAAGCATCCAGATATTTAGTAAATTTTCCGACGAGATCTACAGTGATATACATTAACATGCCTTTGATATATCCTGTCTATGAAACATGTCAACATTTGGATGACTTGTTTAATAAAGTACCCAATAAATCCAAATAGTCTGTATAGTTATAAAATGTTACATGGCTAAAAGATCCAAAGTGCAAAGGGCAAGATAGCCTAATAGACTTCTGTCTTCTGCGCTGGGGATCAAACCCAGAATCTTTTCCAAGCTAGGCAAACACTGTTAATGAGCAGCATCCTTAGCCTTATCCCAGGGGACTTTTAATGTAGCAAAATGTGAAACATTCTCTACTAGGTTTTAGATTCCACAATGAAATTAATCTTTAAGAAATGTTTCCTTAATGAGTTTTGGTGTAGTATCAAAGATTTAAAAAAATCATCCAAAAAGGCTATTAAAATACTTTTTTTTCAGTAATGTGTCTGAGCAAGGGCAGATTTTCTTTGACCAAAAACAACATATTGCAATAGATTGAATGCATATGCAGATCAGATATCCAGCTATCTTCTCTTAAAGTGATTTGCCTAAACGTAAAAACAATGTTCTTCTCACTATTTCTTTTTGTTTTGGAAAACATAGTTACTTTTCATAAAAATGTTTTTATGTCAACATGCAAGGGCTTATTATCTTAAAGATGAATTAAAATGCATACTTTATTTAGTTTTTAATTCTTTTGCAGTACTGGGGATCGAACCGAGATCCTCACGCGTGCTCCAACCACTGACCTAAACTAATTTCTATCACAGTAGATAACAATAGATAAAAATGAATACAAACATAATCACTATGGATGCTTATAAGTTTAAGAGTAGAAAGGAATTCAGAGGCAAAAAGGCACAAGAGCCACTGGTGTATACCTAGGGAAATAGGTTAAAATCAAGAAGCCTGGGTTTGAATCTCAGCATCACTGAGCTGCGGGTGGTCTTGGGCTAGTGGTCGTCACTTCTGGTTAGACATGGATAGAATGGAGAGTTGTTCCATTTATAGGAGCCCCTAGAATCTTTCCTGTGGTCCAACCTGCTTTCAGCTTGGCAGGGTTTATCTCCATTCCTATCCTCTTTGAGGGCAAGGAAATGCACCCCTTTCTTTTATCTCGTTCATCAGAATCCACCAGGGGGAAGACCTGTTTTACCTACTACTTGAACATGAAATTTGTTATTGTGGAATTAGGCACAGGACTAGGATTGGAGAGCGACTCATCTGGAAAGTCACTACCAGAGAGTTCAGAGTATCATCAGTCTGTTCTACCAAGATCATTCATATCTGTAATTAAGTTGTGAAGACCCATTCCCTGAGGACAGGAAGGGGAGAGTAGGATTGGAGGAGTGTATCTATTTCCTATCGCTGCTGTAACAAGTGGACACAAACTTAGTAGCTTATTATCAGCACCACGCTCTAACCAACTGAGCTAACTGGTCACTCAAACTTAGTAGCTTAAAGCAAGACAAATTATTATCTTATACTTCTGGAGATTCCCCCTGGGCTAAACTCAAGGGCTGTGTTCCTTTTACAGGCCCAGGTGACAGTCTACTTCACACCTTTCTAGCATTTGGAGCGTCCACATTCTTCAGCTCTGGAGACTAGGATGAGGATGTCTTTGGGGACCGTTATTCTGGGGTGAGGGGGGTTGGCTTAGGCTGGTTAGAGAGTGGATCCTTTTTTATTATTCCCTATGGAATTTAGGATATAATTAAGTGTATACTATCAGGAGGTTTTACTTCAGTTAGAAAATACAGAGGTGAGTATTTATTAGGAAGTTATAAAAGCAATGAAGAGAAAGGACTGTGTGTGTGTGTGTGTGTGTGTGTGTGTATGCATAGAATATTTACATTGAGATACACAGCAGACTAAGAACTGTTGACTTTGGGGAGAATGAGACCCCTGGGGGATGATGGTGGTCACTGTTTGGTCCACACCTTTTACCAGTGTTAGTAGATGTATATTAGAACACTTGTAATCGGTGTGCTATTATTTATTCATAGCAAAGAGAGCATCCTCTTTCTTCCTGAAAGTTGTGCTTGGGTTGAAGACAACAACGCCCTCCCTGGCCCAGGGGGACAGCGCTTGCGTTGTATGGCCCTTAGGGGGCGCTCCTGGCCTTCTGGACGGTTTCCACTTCCTGGGCCTTTCCATTGACGTCTAGCTGGAGAGAAGTTACTTGGTTATACCTGTGGCTTCTGGAGAGAGAAGAAAATTAGGACACATGCCCAGTTATGTGCTGCGTTTTTCCCTTAGCGTTCGCGTTTTTGCAGTGCTGCTGCTTATTGGAGCTTCCTTCGTATATAAAGTTGGGAAGGACAAGTCAATCATCAAGAGCTGAAGTGACTGCATGTTAGCAGTTTTCAATTAAACACTGATGAGGAAGGTATTTGAAGCCTAAACCAAATGCCACGATGAGCAGCCCATTAGCTGTTGGGTACCCCGGTGCTTCTGCAGGCTCACACCAAGGGTGGCACAGCTAGAAGATGGGGTGAGAAAAAGAGATACACGGCCATAATGTTGGCTGCTGCCTCCGCAGCCCAGGCGGATCTGTCTCTCTCAGCCTCTCCCCCTACCCTCCAGGTCTATTTTATGTATCAAAAGAAAATAACACCAATTATTCTAATTATAATATATAACACTACATTTATAAGTGTAGCAGAATAACTTGAGAGCTATTATGTAGAGTAGAAAACGTATGTTTTTCTACTGAGGTTCTGTTGTCTACTGAGGTCTTCATAGCAGAAATTCATAGCAGAAATGTCCCCACTGTGACATCATTATAATTATGATCAATATGTTATTAAAAGACACTATTAAGGTTCTGTTTTAATCTTTATGAGCAGTTCACATATGTATGTTTTTATTTCCTTTTGATAATAACCTGTGATTTGAAGGGCTATAGAGTTTACATTTCCTCGTATGTTACGTCATTAGATTTTTATGGTTACCTTGTGAATGCTATGTTATCTTTATCTTTCTCCTGTGAATCCTTCTGAGTCTGTTCTCACCACCTTGCCGCTGGCTGTTTAGAAATGGTTCTGCCACACGCTGAAGTGTGTTGCACTGGAGCAGGGCTTAGCTGAAGATGAAACCGCAATGGACCTAGTGACTGCTGCAGAACAGCCTTGGTGTGTGGCTGTAAACAAAGCCTGCAAGTGGGAAGCATCCTTTATCCGGTGGTCCTGTGAAAAGTTGCCCAGTCGGCTTCTTGAGGCTGTGTCCTGTCTTATAAACTCTTCCCATTCAACACAGCAGTTCTCTGTGCGTGCTCCATGCTGACCGTGGATATCACAGCTGTGAACCCTTAGGGGTTTTTAAACCAGAAGTCTTCTGTGGTCACACTTGATTTTCAAATCCGTTCAGTGGGGACCATTTGAGTCAAGGAACAATGCTGAGAAGTGTCAGTTGCTAACATATAGGGGCGACCAAGCCCTACCAGTCATAGCAGTGGTAAGTGTAAGGTTGACAGCGTTATTTTCAACGTGTCAGAAGAAATGTGTCGTTTAAATACCGGACTTTGTGTTCGAGGAGTGGTTGTGTAGTGTTATATCTCTTCATCTAGTTTTTTAAAGTCCTGAACCAACCATTGATTTGAGCCATATGGCTTTGGCGGGACATAATCTTCAGATCTTGGTTTTCTCATCTGCATAATGAGGAAGCATGATCCAGATAGTATAATGGCCCTCAAAAATCTTAACTTTAGGAAGTCTCCATTTGAAAAAAGTGTTTTCATTCATGCATTCATCTGCTAATCAATCAACAAGTGTTAATGTGTGTCAGAAATGGTGCTCCAAAGACTCATAACAGAGAAGGCAGGGCCAGGGCCTGGGAGGAGCATCTGACGGATGGGGTATGCTAGGACAGACGTGTACAGGTGCCATGGAAGTGAATTAATTGGAAGGTCAAGGCTGGGTTTTCAAGAGGCGCAGGCATTAATTAAAAATGATATGGAGAACAATTCTGATGGAGGAACAGAAGACGCCATGCGTGGGGAAGCACATGTGAAGAGTTGAGGCTCATGAGTATTCTGGGTGGTGTGTGCATGGTGGCACTCTGGAGAAGTGGTGACATTTGGGATAAAAGGGGTGGGCAGCATCAAGTTCAGGAAGGTCCAGTGGTGCTCACTGAAGGAATACCACTGTGCTGCGTGTCCTGGCGTGTCCCCAGGCCAGTGGGAGGTAGCCCGAGCAGCCATGGAGTAGACTGTGTTGGGGTTAGGCCAGACGGGTGGTTGATGCTTTTGTTCATTGCATTTGTGTTGTTTTTATATTTACTTACTGGTTTTAGTCTTTGAGGGTTTCCTCACTTCAATATAGATTGAAAGTGAGCAACTAGCTACTGTCTTTACCTTTAGTCTTATCTCACTTGAAGAATCTTCTTTGTCCTGTATTTTCTGAAATGGATTGTATATTCTAGAATAATCCCTATTGGAAAGGGTCCCAAAGTTCCAGAAGTGCACACATCACATCTGTTAAGGTAGAGTCCTGAACACCTGGGCACATTAGCCTTAGGACCGGAAGTGGGTCTGTGAGCAGAATTTATTGTAGTTTCCAAAGGAAAATTCCATGTGAATAATTTAGGAGTTGAGTTAAAGAGAAAATCAGTGTATATGATGTATTTCAACTTTACGTAGTCTCCAAACCCAGAATGGAGATGAGGAGGTAAAGCCTTGCAGAAGTGTGGTGCCTTGTTCAAAAGGATATGTCTGGAGCTAGTCATCCCCTCACTAAGCATCTGGGAAGGGTGTGCAGAAGTGACAGCTCCTAACTTGTGATGACACCACATTTGTCTGGAGGTGAGGTCTCACTGACAGTCATTGGGCTGGATCTCACAGGGCTGTGCAGGAGTGACAGGTATGAATGGGCAGGAGTGTCAAAGGTGGAGTCCTTGGCACTAGGGAGAAATTCTCTTGCTAGGCAAATGCAGGTCCCATGGACAGGAAATAAAGCAGTTTCTGTGTGCCCTGCACACACTTTTCCCCAGAGGTGATGTTGTGTAAGTGTGTACAGCATCCCAGGAAGGGAGCTGGCTTGTGTCCTTATTGACAGTATTCAGCTCTCACCAGTTTGCATGCTCTCATGTGTGTGCATGTGTGCATGTGTGTGCACACGTGTTTGAGTGTGCGTGTGCATGTGCACATGAGTATGTATGTGATTTTGCATGGTTTTATCCTGTGTAGGTTGTGTGATCACCACAGCCATGACGCAGACAGCTTCCTCAGGAAGACCTTCCTCCAGACCTTTGTTGGATTCCCTCACCTTCCTGCCTCACTCCACCCAAACCCTTGGCCACTACTAATCTGCTTTCCCACTCTAGGACTTTGTCATTTTGATAAAGTCATGTAGGTGAAATGGCAGAGTATGTAACCTTTTGAGATGGGTGAAAGCTTATTTTAAGAAAATATTTATTTTGCCTATTCTGGTGATATTTGTGGATGGCTTCCAAGTGCTATATGTAAACTGAAATAGTCAAAGTATATAATTTGACATCTTGGAGAAATGTCCCTTCTATCCCTGTCCACATCACCTTACCTGAATGACTGTAGTAATCTCTTCTCTGGTCTCCCTGCTTCTACCCTCTCCCTTTCTACTCTGGTCTCAGAAAAACAGCCACAGCTATTCTCATGAGGCAGATGTCACAGGACCTTCCAGGAGCTTCCCATCTCCCTTGGTTACAAACCAAAGTGGTAACGAGTTTTCAAGGCTGCACATGATTATTTCAGTACTACTCCTGCCCTCTCTGAGCTGCAGCTTCTGGCCTCTTTACCAGTCTTTTAATGTACTAGACAGCCCCTCTTCCCTACCACATCCTTTACATTTGCTGTTTTCTTTGCCTGAACAACTTTCCGTCTCTGTTTCTGGGTTGATCCTTCACCCGCTCCGGATTCTTTATGCACTATCATCTTCTTGTGAGACCTTTCTTTGGCCCCTCCTTCCCTTCAACAGTATAATTCAACCCATACCCCCAGCACTTCTTGTCTGTGGCTTATTTTTCTCTACACCCTCATCACCACCTGATATTCATATATTTTATGGATTTATTTGGTAATTGGCTGTCTTCTTCTGCAGGAATATGATCTCCAAGAGTGCAGCACCTTTATGTGCTTTTATTCATTATACCTCAAATGGAGCCCCTGAATAGAGTCTTTGTGGATGTTTGCTGAATTATTGGATGTTATATTCCTTTTTTGGTATTAATTACATATAATACACATTACATATATTTCTGCATGTTGACCTGCTACCAGCAGGATATGCAGGGAGTGGTGATGAGTATGAAACAGTTCCCTGCTTCCATGTAGGAGTCAACACATCCATTATTAAGAGAGTAGGCTCATGCTGGAAGTCCAGTCTGCAGATGGAGTAAAGCATTTTATTTAAATGGTATATTAGCATCACTGGGCTATTGTTACAGAGTACCCAAACTGGGTGGCTTTAAACAATAGGAATTTATTTTCTTGCATTCCTAGAGGCTGGAAGTCAGAAATCAGTAGGGTAGGGAAGGCAATGCTCTCTGAAGACTCTGGGAGAGAATCTTCTTCTGCTTCTTCCTAGCTTGTGATGGTCTCCTAGTTTGTATATTCATCATTACAGTTGCCTCTGTTGTATGTAGTGTTCTCCCTGGGTCTTCACTTCTTATAGGGACACTGGTCATATTTGCATAGGGCCAATCCTAATCCAATATGATCTCATCTTGACTTAGTTACATCTGCAAAGACTTTCAAATAAGGTCAAATTCACACATGCCAGCAGTTAGGACGTCAACATATATATCTTTTTGAGAGACATAATAAACCACAACACACAGTGTAATCACCTGTGTAGTTCTTTCTTTGTCTTTTTCTGGCTTCTGTGATGTAGTCTATGTCCTGGTCTTCCTCCTTATCATTAATAGTTCAGATTTCAAATATCTCCTCCTCCCCCAAAGAATGTCTCAGGCATCTATCTTTGAATTTCACTGGAGACATCAAGTAGACAGCTAGACCTTCTGTAGCTCAGAGAAGCTAGCACAGGAGCTCTGAATTCAGGGGCTTCAGCATAGGAGTAGAATTTTCATTCACAAGATTGAATGTGCTAACTTGGGGAGAGAAGTCAGAAGGAGAGCAGTAGACAAAAGGGAGGCCTAGAAGATGAGCTCTGAAACACCATGGCATTTGGAGTTCTTGCAAAGGAGACCAAGAGGGCCACAAGGACATTGGTGTGGGAGAGAAAGCAATGTGGTTCTAGGAAGCCAGGAAACTCTGTGGTCAGGAAAGACAGAGGGGAACAGGTACTTCGAGGAGAAGTGATCAGCTGCAGCTGGAAAGAGAGTAAGTTGAGATTTGGTCACACAGAATCTTCCTGACATTCACAAGATTTCATTCAGTGTCATGAGTTCACTTATCTTTATAAATTTAGCAGCTACTGATGGCTTTCAATTTTATATCTGATTTTGATTTCTCTCCAGGCCTGTATTAATTGCCTTTAGTTATAATTACAGAGGACAGGTAACAAAGGGTAGCAGAGAGAGCCTGGTATATGATTTCCGATAGTTTGGGGTTTGACCACTATCACTTATTAGCTATGAGCCTTTGGAGAAGTTGCTTAACTCTCTAGGACTCAGTTTGAAGAAAATCAATGTGGTGCACAGTGGGATGGGGATTAAAGAAGAATACTCATGGTAATGTAGAATATTTTTAGTCACTTCTGTATCACTGGTTCATAGTTTAGAATCTGCTAGTGATAGATGCTCAAAAACATCAATAAATGAGTGAAATGGTTGGCAGTAGATATTCAAGCAAAGCTCATTTTCTTTTGTTTTCACTTCTTTATGCTTTTTTAATTATAGAACCACTGCAAAATTTAAAATCTTTGCTTATTAGATGTGTTGTGTATTTTTGTCTCTTTATCAGTGGACTCATAATCGTTAAGTGATTAACTTAAATACTTAAAAAGTTGTTTCATTAGAAACCATCACCTCTGTCTCATTTGCCCTACTTTCCCAAGGCATTTGCCTGGCATCTTTTCTGGGGGAAATTTTCAGGGAACTTTCTGAGTAAGATGAGTGATGATGTGGAGGACAGGAATGCTCAACTGCTTTGCATAGTTAGACAATGACTTGTACATTTTGGGAAAAGGAATGAATTTCAGGGAGCTTTTAGGTTGGCATGCCAAGCAGTTCATCGTAGGCTGGATTTAAGCTGGACTGGCAAACAATGGTAATTCTTCAAGAAACTATTTCTTGGTTATGAATTGAATTTGAAAAATGTGCAAAAGATCCCATAAAATCCTGGAAAAAACTGGTTTTTAGTTGGGACTCTGGTGCCATCAACAGAAGCCATGAGTCCTGTATTCCTTCCAACCCTAAAGGCTTACTTTTTAAGGTCCTTTGCTTTCTTATTGTTATTATGAGTAAACAGTGTACAACCATGGAACCCCTCCAGCTGATTTTCCTAAACCATTTTGGAAAACTGCTGGCATAGATTAGGAGAAATCTTGTTTTTTTTCCCTGGAACAGTAGCATTTGCTTACAGCAGTTTCTAAATAAAATAGTCAAAACTTTAGAACCTCAAACCCTACTGAGTAAACAGTTGCCAGGTCTGCTGGATAAGTTCACTCTAATTTTTGGCTGCCTTGTTTTGGGGATAGTTGTATTTATCCAAGTCAATGGCATACTGACAAATAAAGCATTGATATTATCTACATTAAATTGCCAAGGTGAGTCTCTTAAAAACAACAAATGGAAAGAAAGTAAAGTTAAAACAAAGCAATTTCCATCCAGAAATCAAGAACTTGATTTTTGGATCCAGAAGCGACAATGTGCAATGGATTTGGGTTGCTGATAACACAATATCTGATTATCAGTATCTAAATAAGTAAGGACATTGGTTATCCCACTTTTTTATAAACTTGATAGAAGAATGACTAGAGGTGGGGTGTGGTGGTACAGGCCTACAAACCCAGCATTCTCAAAGGCTGAAGTAGGAGGATCTCAAGTTTGAGCCCAGCCTAGGTGACTTCATACCTTGGCAAGACCCTGTCTCAAAATAAAAAGTAAAAAAGTGAGCTGGAGATGTAGCTCAGTGGGAAGGCCCTGAGATCCATCCTTAGTACCCACTTGAGAGAGGAGTAGAGGGAGGGAAAGGAGGAGCTAGGACCAGCCCAGGGCTTTAACCAGGCCATCAGTGACCCAAGATCATTCACATTTCCACACTACCATTGCCGGCCAGCTCATCATTCTTAGGCTTGTTGCCTTATGTTTCATGGTGGTTGCTGCATCCCTGGGTATCACATTGACATCCTTGGAGGGAACAAAAGGGAGGAAGATGCAGAAGGTCACAGGCACATTATGGCTGAGCTGATCTCGTTCCATGCTTTCCTGCAAATGGCAGCAGGACTTCTTCACCTGCGTCACTTGTTCATTTGTTTATCCATGGGAAGTGGAAGGGCTGTGCTGTTTCAGAGCTCAGCACTCCATCCTGTACAGTAGAGGTAGGTAAGGGACAGAGATGTGGGGAATGACCTTAGGGTAGCAGCCACAGCAGTTTCTGGATGCTATGCAAATTACTAAACTCTTACAAATTAGTTGGGAAACATCTCGAATGGAACTAATAAAAACCCAATTTAAATCATCTCAGAAAACATCTTGATGGAAAAGGCCAATTTATTTTAAGAGTGCCCTTTGGGCAAACTTCAGTCAGTCCCTATTGATTTGAGGAGTTGATTTTAGTTTTTTCCACTTGCTGTTGGTTTTGAAATAGCATTCCTTGGTGCTTCGTTTTATTGCCCCACCTTGGCGTTTTTTTTCTGCTTTGTAGTTCTTTCCCAAGTTGAGGGGGCTGGGGAAAGAAATGTAAGAAGAGGATGAAAGAGAACAATGTGAGATAAACTAAATTAATGAATATTCTCTCTCTTCACTCCAATTTCCCCTGAATACAAGTAAAGAATATTCTAGGCAAACTCTTAACCCTGGAGGGGACAAGGACACAGCTGACCCAGAGGCTTTGCTTCCCAGTGTCGGTCACAAGGTTATGCAGGTGGCTCCACGTGGAGGTAAAGGGCTCTTTTCCTGGGACACCATCTTCCCACAGAGGTGCCAGGTAGCCTCAGGTGTACCTAGCTTGTGTGCAGTAACCCTGCAGAGCCAGGCAAAAGGAGGTTTTGGGTGCAGTTTCTAAAATCCAAGTGTGAGGAGCACTTCTTTGCTTGACATGCAGCCACTTGAAACTCGCCAAGGTGGAACACAGTATGAGAGACGAATGAGAGGCTGGGGGTGCTGATGGCCTGAAGGGACAGAAATGGGCTCTGACAAGCTCTGTTTCAAGATTGGCAAACATGTTGAAGTGTGCATAGCTTCACCATTTGGCTTCTTTGCGCTGATGAAGGAAAAATGTGATTCACAATTGTATTCAGTGACCATCCAGTGCCCTCATGAGCACACTGGCATGCATGGGGATGTGGCCTTCTAGCCTGAATAAAATGATGGCTTTGTTGTTTTCAAAGAACTGGAAAATGCCAGAGGATCCAGGGACAGCTGCAGGGAATTCAGGTTAGCTTAGGCAGCTGGAGAGATGAGCCCAGCAGTCTAGTTGGCTCTTATGTTCCCCAGGGAACTGGCGGCAGCCAGTAACAGGCATGCTCCAGCCACCTGCTAGGAGTAGCCCAGACCATCCTGAGTCTCTGTAGCTCCTCTTTCAGTTATGCGTGCTCTCCTCACTGGGTGAATGCAGCAGTGAACTTTTGGGCTTGGGGGTGGAATCCAGCAAGGTAGCGTTCTATGGGGAAATCGATTGGGGTTGAAGAATATGAACTAATGATAAAGTCTGCACAGTCAGAGTGTATTTCTTCAGTTGCCTTTGATCTCCTTTGGGACCCAGGACATCCACTTGCCTTGCTGTTTCTCTCTGACCCGATGACAGCACTATATGGCTTCCCCATAGTAGGGTCATCGATTTTGTATGTAAAGCTCTTTTAGTTCCCTGAATTGTTCTGCAAGTTCAGACTCCAAAGTTTGACCCCTAAAGAATCAGCACCAAGTATGGCAAACACCTTCAGGGAGCCTCATGGATATTTCGAAATGTCCAAAGAGGAGCTATTGCTTTAATCCTCAGGCTGTGCCTGTCCAACACCAGCCTTCCAGGGGAAAATTCAGCCAGCCAGTTTTATTAGGGTTAATTTTAATGTCACACACTCACAAAACGTATGTACTTTCAGGTTTTTTTTTCCTCCCCAGGGGAGAGGGAACATCATAATTATTTGACAGATATAATTTCCACATGCATTTGAAAAATCATTAAAAAGCCAGTCATTTCAGTGTTTTGGCCACATGTTGCCAACCATCTGGATACTTCTGAATATTCCTGTAATGTTGGGTATTATGTGGATGACAGTTGAGTTCTCTTTCCCCACAAATAGTTGTCTCAGAGTTGTGAAGTTCATGCATTTCCACCCCAAGTTACACTGCAGTTTTAGTACATCCTATCTGTTCTGGGTTATCTTCTGGGCAAAGGCCTATGGTTATATGGAGATCTAGGTTTTCTTTATTTTAAATTCTGGGAAGTATTTGGTAGTTTCCTGTGGAAAATAAAACTTGATTTCAAGTAAAGACAGAGTAGGGAGACTTATGTAAATGTGAAAATTTTGTTGTGCTTAAGAATAATCTTTAGTATACCTAAATGACTTTAGCATTTTTTTGCGTTTTGTTTTACTGGACTAGTCTATTTTAAAAGCCCTTAATATTTCCCTGGGGGGATTTCTTTGTGGTGAAATTGTCCCAGTACGTTTCTCTAGGCCTCTGCCTGGCTGGAGTTTGCCTTCATTACTTGGGTGGGTCTGCACTGGCAGCTTTTGTGCCCAGACACTCTTGGTAACTAGGGCAGCTTCAAAGGGCTATTTTTGACTTTCACAGAAGATCTTGATTAATAATGCTGCAGTCCATCAGGATATGAATAGAAATGGCAAAAACTCAATTTGAAGTAATTTAAATTCCAGAATTCATTGACTCCTGGAATTGTACAATGGGAAGGGCAGGAATTGAGCTTACCTTAGAATGCTTAGAACCAGGGCTCTGTATCAGTCCATTTTTCTGCTGTAACAAAATACCCAGAGGTGGCCATTCTATAAAAGAGGGGATTTGTTTAGTTCCTAGTTTTGGAGACTGAAAGTCTAAGATCAGGCAATCCCATCCCTTTGGCCTCTGGTGAGGGCCCCTTTGGTGCATCGAAGCACAGTGGAGGAATGAAAAGGGAAGCAGCCTCATGCAGAAGAGGCCAGGCATATGGGGCGGTATTGCTTTATAGCAACCCACTCTTGAGAGAACTAACCTGGAGCTACATTAATTTAACAGGTGATGCCCAGTGACCTAATTGTCTCCCACAAGGCTCTGTCTCTTAAAGGTTTCATCAGCTCCCATATGACCACACAGGAGACCAAATTTTGAGCACTTGAGTCCTTGGGGGATGCAACTTAGGCCATATCCAACCCATAGCAAGCTCTAAATGTCACTCAGACTCTCTTCACCTCTAGTTCCTTCTTTGTGTGAAAGCCAGAGCTGGTCTCACTGAGTCCAGGATTCTTAGTTACAGCCTCTTGCTCAGGGATGAAAGGCAGTGTCTGCAGTTAGCACAAGTCCAGGGAGGTCTGCTTGGCATGTGACCACAGCTCTGTTACCAGGAGGATTGGGGGAGGCTTGTAATTTGGATTCACTCTAGTGTGAGATTTTAGGTCTTGGAATTCCATGAATTTAGGCAAGTCGGAGACTTTGGTCTCATCATTCCTGGAGAGCATCCTGAAAGATCTGCACCAACTCTGTGAAAGACCACGGAGGCTGCAGTTGCTCAGGAACTCTGCCTCCATTTGGGTACTTAAATGAATCACCTCTGGCAAGGCCAGGATAATAAGGAGCAGTGGAGGACAGATACTTAGACTTTACATTTGATTTGAAACTGTAAGACAAAGAAGGTTTCTCTTTCAACTTTAAATATTCCCTAGGAAGTTTGTGATGGGAAGGATTTATATGCAAATTGGAGCATTTTAATATTGCTGGTATCATATTAGTAGAGTAATTTTATGCTCTCATGCTGACTCATCACTTAAACTCTGGTGGGTTCTTTCGGACAACCGGGGGTGTGCAAAATTTGGGACTTGAATAAGACATGCAAGGAGGGGATTTGCAGCCTAGATGTCAACTTGGCTTTAGAGTTGGCTGAAGAGTGGGCCTTATTCTTTTCAGAGCCTGCTGGGGTCTGAGGTATGTTGTGCCCTTTTATAACTCCAGGAGGACACATGCTGGACCTAATGAGTAGAGGGATATTCTGAGTGTGGGGTGGGGTTGTCCCATTCCTCACCCTGAGGGGCAACGACAGCTTGACCGCAGGTTGATTGTCATCCCAGGGGTTAGCAGGTTGCAGGGAGCAGGGATAGCTAGATAACTGGGAATGTTAAGGTTACTTCCGTTCTTCTCTTTTATTTTGCCAAAGATCCATGGCTAGCAGGGCATTTTTGGCCTCTGTTCTAGCTCATACTCCTCCACTTCAGGGTGAGCTGGGAGATCCCAGACTCCACAGAGCAACCTCTTTCTAGCTGGCGGCAGTAATGGATAGGACGCCGTGGGCATGAGTGTCTGATTTGTGGGTCTATGTTCTAGAAAGAGGCTGCATTCAGCTCTCCTCTGACTTCCACTTGGGAGATTCCTGGCTTGGAGCCCAAGCCTGGTGATCCCTGTCCTCATGTGGGAAGTGGCAGGCTCAGCATCCCTTCTGGATTAGGTCAGTGGTCCTGACTGGAGCAGGAGACAGGAAAGGAGGAAGCACAGAAGTGGCGGCAATGTTGATAGAGCCCCATCCTCTGATTCAACTGTATCAGCAAGAACCCTGATATTTTGACTTTTGATATCTTTATTTTTTCATTTGATGCTGATTTGAAATGTTCGTAATAAACACTTTTATGTCCCATCCTTCAAATTCAGAAAAAAACCAAAACGAAACAACTGCTTCATACATTTGTCAGGTAAAATAACATTGATGTGTACTTTGTTACTTATTGCTACAGTAGAAACATACAGGTCTCTTTTTAATGCTTGCTCAAATGTTTTGTGTTTGCTATTTAAATATAGTAGACAACTCTAAGAACCAGTGAGTTGTGCAGTACAGCATGAGCAGGGGTTGTGAGATCTATAGAAGTACTCAGATCTATTATTCAGATGTGGTTTTCAAATTCAGTCAAACTGACTTTAAATTACTTAATTTTCTTCAGTAAGTAGGTGGTAGAAATTAAAAGAATAAATAATATTTGTGTTTCTACCATTTTTCTATCTGTAAGTGCCTCAAAAATATTTGGTTCAACATTTTCATAGTGGATTTTCCTGCTTTAGCCATAATGTTTATCTTGAGGATCTGAAAGGACTCTGTGAGCAGTAGCTCTTTCAAAGCAGTCACAGAAATGAAAAGATGTTGCATGTTTATCTGGCAGTGTCTGTTTCTAAGTGCTAAATTGCCTGTAAATCATCTAGTATTTAATGAATGCCGACTATGTGTCAACACTTTCAGTAGTGTAGCTTATTTGGCTAAAATCAGCTTCAAAAGTACAATGAACCAAATTCAAAGAGAATGTGCCAAGTAGAAGAAAGTTCTTTCTTTAGTAGTGCTCTGAAAAATCTCTCTTTGTCTCTCTTTTTCTGCCCTCACTATTTTCTCTGCTATTTTATCTTGCTTGAAGGACTTAATGAAGTATCTGCCTGACATTTACAAAAAAATGAAACAAAACAAAGAACCAAGCTAACCAAAGCAGTACTACAATACTATGAATTCAGAAAGATTTAGTTGCTTTGAATTCCTGTTTTCTTAAGTATGACTTCTCCCTGGACTGTGCCATTATTGATTCATTTTTTGTTTTCTTCTCTTAGTACTGGGAAATAGCCCTCAGAAGAGCTCCCTTTATAGGAGGGCTGTTTTCATTCATTGTGGAGCTGCCTGTACACCTAAGGATATTTCTGAGCATCTAACTGGGACGATTAGGGTGGCATTGCCTGAACAAGGGATTGAACAATAAGATGAGTTTCATTCTGCGCAAGTTCTATTAGAACTCACGTGGGACTTTAACCTTGGCATGGGGAATGGTGGTCTGAATGGTAAGGCTAGAAATAGATGTGCACAAGTAAGCAGTTTTGCAGCTGCTGAAGCCTAGCTAAAATACCACACTGTCCTCCCAAAAGCCACTTTGGGATGGGTCTGTGTTTCTTCTCAGAACCAAGGTTAAGGTTTCTCTGGGCAGTGGTGGCAAACCGATAGCCCTTGTACCTCATGAGCTGTTATTGAAAGCTCTAGAAAGTTCACTATCACTTCTCTAGGGTTTTAGCTCAGGCTGGTTTGATGATGGTCACTTGGAGTTAAGGCTGAGAGCTGGGCACAGCTGGGAAGGCTCAGAGTATTGCTTGTTTTTTAAAATTAATTTTATTAGTACATTTTAGATATACATAATGATAACATTCATCATATGGAATTTCTACCTGTACACAGTGTATCTCACTTCTTTTATTCCTATTTCCTTCCCCTCCCTTCAACTCCTCTTCCCCTCCTTACTTACAAAAGCTTTGTTTCCACTTTCTATTCTCTTTCTTTCTTTTCCTTTCCTTTCTTTGCCCCACCTCTTCCTTAGTTCCCCTTCCTATTTGAATATTTTCTTTTTACTTCACAACATCTATTGTACATTTTGGTCCTTACACTTTCAGTTTCTCATACTAGAGAAACAATTATTTAAATATGTATGTCTGATTTGTTTCACTTAGTAGTACGGTCACGGTCTCAAGGTGCATCCATTTATTCAAGACCTAAAAATATCTCAAATTTGTCCTTCTTTATGGCAGAGTAGTACTCCATCACTAAAAGAAAAACTCCATATCTTCTTTATCCATTCATCAGTTTATGGTTGCTTGGGCTGTTTCCAAGATTTAGCTATTACAAACCATGCTGGTATAAATATGGGCATGCATATATCACTGTGCTATGATGTTTTTAACTCTTTTGTGAAGATACCAAGAAGGGGAATAGTTGGGTTGAATGAAACCTCTAGTTTTAATTTTGGGAGGAATCTCCACAATTATTTCCACAGTGGTTGTGCCAGTCTGCACTCTCAGCAACAGTGGAGAGTTCCTTTTTCTTCGTGACCCCGCCAGCATTTATTGTTGGTTAATTCATCGATAATAGCCATTCTTTCTGGGGTGAGGTGAAAGCTCAGTGTTGTTTTCATTTGCCTCTCTTGAATGACCAGTGATGTTGAACATTTTTTCTTATGTTTATTTGCTATTTCTACTTCTTTGTCTGAGAAATGCCTGTTCATTTCAGATGCGCATTTTTGGATTGGGTCTTTAAATTTGGCAGGTCTGATTTTCTTAAGTTCTTTATATATTCTAGATAGTAGACCTTTGAGGAATAGCTGGTGAAAAGTTTTTCCCACATTGTGGGTTGTTTCTTCACACTATTGGTTGTTTCTCTTGTTGTGCAAAAGCTTTTTAATGAGATAAGATCCCAGTTGTTGATTCTTTGTGCTAGTTCACGAGCAACTGAGATTTTGTTCATAAAATCTTTTCCTCCACCAGTGTCTCTAAGAGTTCTACCTGACCTCTTTTCCAGCTGGTTTAGTGTTTCTGTTCTAATATTTAGATCTCTAATCCATTTCAATTTTAGTTTAGTACATGGTGAGAGATATAGGTCTAGTTTTAATCTTTGGCAAATTGAAGCCCTGTTTTTCCAGCACCATTTATTAAAGAGGCTGTCTTTCCTCCATTGGGGGTGTTTGGCTCCGTTGTCAAAGATGAGGAGGCTGAGTGTTTCTGAACTTGTTTCTGCATCTTCCACTCTGTTCCATTGGTCCTCAGTCTGTTTCTTTGCCAGTACCATGCTGTTTTTATCACAATGATTTTGTAGTATAGTTTCAAGTTGGGGATTGTGATACCCCCCCCACCTTGTCTTTATTGCCTAGAATTGATTTGTTGTTCTAGGTGTCTCTTATTGTTCCAAATGAATTTTTGGATTGTTTTCTCAAGGTCTGTGAAGTATGTTGCTGGGATTTCAATTGGGATTGCATTGAATCTGTGTAGCAGTTTTGGAAGTATGGCCATTTTCATTATGTTGATTCTTCCTACCCAAGAGCAAGGGATGTCTTTCCATTTTTTGATATCCTCTTCAGTCTCTTTTTTCATAGTGGATTCCTAGGTATTTCAATTTTTTGGATACTATTGTGAAAGGGATTGTCCCACTTTTCTCTCAGTGAGTCTGTTTTTCATATACAAATGATTTTTGTGTATTGACCTTGTATCCAGCTACTTTGCTGAAGTCTAGATGACTTTTGGCAGAGTTCTTAGGGTCTCCTAAATGGAGTATCATATCATCTGCAAATAATGACAAATTGACTTCTTCATTTCCTATCTTTATTCCTTTTATTTCTTTTGCTTGTCTAATTGCTGTGGCTAATTTTTGCAAAACTATATTGAACAGGAGTGGTGATAGTGTGCAACTTTGTCTTGTTCCTGATTTTAGTGTGAAGGATTTCAATTTTTCTCCATTTAGTATGATATTGGCTGTTGGTTTTTCATAGATGGCTTTTATCATATTGAGATAGAGACTGTCTATTCCAAGTCTTTGGAAGGTTTTTATTGTAAATGTGTGTTGGATTTTGTCAAATGCATTTTCTGCATCTATCAAGATGATCATATATGTTTTTTGCCCTTCGTTCTATTAATACAGTGTGTTATATTTATTGATTTACATATGTTGAACCATCCCTGCATCCCTGGGATGAATCCCACTTGTTCAGGATGTATGATCTTCTTAATGATCTCCTGCATTTTATTTGTGAGTATCTTACTAAAGTTTTTGCATCATTGTTCATTAGAGAGGTTGGCCTGTAGTTCTCTTTTTTAGTTGGTTCTTTCTCTGCTTTGGGGATCAAGGTGATGCTTGCTTCCAGGAATGAATTCAGGAGTATTGCTTCCCTTTCAATTTCATCAAAGAGTTTAAAGAGGAGTGGCAGTAGTCCCTCTTTAAATGTCTTATAGAATTCAGCAGTGAAGCCATGAGGACCTGAACTTTTCTTAGTTGGTAAGTTTTTGATTACATTTTGAATTTCATTGATATTGAGTTGTTTAGAATTTCTAGGTTATCATCATTCAACATTGATAATTCATACAAATCTAGGAATCTGTCCATTTCTTCTGTATTTTCCATTTTATTGGCATATAGGTACTCAAAGTAGGTATTGATGATCCTCTGGATTTCTCCTGGGTCCATTGTAATTTAACCATTTTCTTCCTAATTGCATGGATTTGGGCCTTTTATTTCCTTTTTTTGATAAAGTTGGCTAAGGGTTTGTCAATTTTGTTTATTCTTTCAAAGAATGAACTTTTGGTTTCATTAACTTTTTGTATTGTTCTCTTAGTCCTCATTGCATTAATTTCTGCCCTGATCTTTATAATTTCCTCTCTTGTATGAGCTTTGGGTTTGATCTGCTCTTTTTCTAGAAGTTTGAGGTTCAGCATCAGGTTGTGTAATTGAGCTTGTTCTGTTTTCCTAATGTGAGTATTCACTGCTATGAATTTCCCTCGTAAGACTGCTTTCATTGTGTACCATAGATTCTGGTATGTTGTACTGTCATTGTCATTTAATTGTAGGAACTGTTTGATTTCTTCTTTAATTTTCTCTGTGGCCCATTGGTTATTTAGAAGCATGTCATTCAATTTCCATGTTTATGAAATTCTTGTGGTTTCTTTTGCTATTGATCTCCAATTTCATTGCACTATGGTCTGACAATATACAGGAGATAACTTCAATTCCTTTGCACTTGCTTAAACATGTTCTATGAGTGAGTATGTGGTCTGTTTTGGAGAATTATCCATGTGCAGCTGAAAAGAATGTGTGTTGAGATTTTGTGGGGTGAAACACTCTGTAAACACCTTTTAAGTTCATTTGTTCAAAAGTGGGTTGAGTTCTACTATTTCATTGTTTATTTTTTTTTGGTCTGTTCGATGTATCTTTTTGTGACAGTGGAGTATTGAGGTCTCCCATTTCTATTGCATTAGTGCTTGTATGACTTTTCATGTCTGTTAGTATTTTTTTATATAGTTGGGCACACTTGTGTTTGGTGCATATATATTTATGATTGTCATCTCTTCCTTTTGGATTATTCCCTTTACAAGGATGTAGTGGCTGTCTTTGTCTCTCTTAAACAGTGTTGGTTTGAAATCCACTTGACCTGCAAAAAGGATAGCTACTCCTACTTTTTTTTGGGGGGGTCCCTGTCCCATGGAGTATTGTTTTCTACACTTTAACTTTCAGTCTATGAGTTTGTTTTTGAATTAATTGTGTTTCTTGTATGCAGCATATTGTTGGATCTTGCTTCTTGAATAATTTTGCCAGTCTATTTTTTTATTGGTGAATTGAGACCATTAACATTGATGGTTATAACTGATACATATTGACTTATCTTTGTCATGACTTTTTATTTTTGTTGGATTCTCCCCCTTTGTATTTAATTTCTTACCATGCAGGATAGATTCATTCTGCTGGGCTTCCTGGGGTTTTGATCCTTTTTATCTTTTCCTAGAATATTGTTTAACATTTTTGGCATGCTGGTTTAGTATTCATGAAGTTCCTAAGGTGCTCTTTGTCATTAAAGTATCTTGCTTCTCCATCAATTTTTAAAGATAGTTTTTTTTTCAGCTTTAATTGAGTTTATTGGTACATTTTAGGGATACAGTACAGTTACATTCATTGTTGGGATCTTGTACCTCTACATGACAAGTCTTGATTCTCATTTTTTCCCCTTACCTCTGCCCTCCCTTCACCCCCTCCTCCCCTCCCCATCTACAAACACTTTATTTTCATCTTTTCATTCTCTCACATTTTTTTCTTTTCCCTTTTTGTTCTTCCCCTACGTATCACACCTTCCCTACACCTTTAGCTCCTTTCCTCCCATTTCTAAATGTCAGTAATCTTATTAGAATCTTATGCATTGTTGCAGAATATTCACACCAGGGAAACTATTTGGTATTTACACATGTGGGACTTATTTATTTCACTTAGGAGTATATCTTCAATATGTATCCATTTTCCTATGAATGAATCTATTCTCTCGCTCTTTATGGCTGAGTAATATTCCATTTTATAGAAAAACCACAACTTCTTTATCCAGTTTCCAACGGATGGGCAAATAGGTTGTTTCCAAGATTTAGCTATTACAAACTGTGCCGCTATAAACATGGGTGCACATACTTCTCTGTGATATGATTCTTTTAGTTCTCTTGGAAAGATACCCAACAGAGGGATGGCTGGGTCAAATGGAACCTCCAGTCCAAGCTCTTTGAGGTATCTCCATATTGATTTCCATAGTGGTTGCACTAGTCTGCACTCCCACCAACAATGGAGGAGGGTTCCTTTCTCCCCACAACCCCGCCAACATTTGTTATTGTGTGATTTCTTGATAGCAGCCATTCTTTGTGGGGTGAGGTGGAATCTCAGTGTTGTTTTCATCTGCATCTCTCGAATGACCAGTGATGTGGAACATTTTTTCATATATTTTCTTGCTGCTTTCACTTCTTTGTATGAGAAATGTCTGTTCATTTCGGATGCCCATTTTTGGATCGGGTCTTTATATTTGGGGGGACTGATTGTTTTGAGTTCTTTATATATCCTTGATAATAGTCCTTTGTCTGAGGTACAGCTGGTAAAAATTTTTTCCCACATTGTAGATTGTCTCTTAGTTCTGCTAATGGTTTCTTTTGAAGTACAGAAGCTTTTTAGTAAGATGAGATCCCAGTTGTTGATTCTTTCTGCTAGTTCCCGTGCTACTGAGGATTTGTTCATAAAGTCTTTTCCTATACCAATGTCTTCCAGAGTTCTGCCTAACTTACTTTCCAGCAAGTTTAATGTTTCTGTTTTAATATTTAGATCTTTAATCCATTTGGATTTTAATTTAGTGCATGGCGAAAGATAAGGGTCTAATTTTAATCTGTGACAGGTTGATATCCAGTTTTTCCAACACCATTTATTAAAGAGGCTATCTTTCCTCCACTGAGGATGGTGAGCTCCTTTGTCGAAGATGAGGTAGCTGAGTACATCTGCATTTGTTTTTGTGTCTTCCAGTCTGTTCCATTGATCCTCAGGCCTATTTCTTTGCCAGTACCATGCTGATTTTATCACAGTGGCTTTGTAGTATAGTTTCAAATTGGGAATTGTTACACCTGGTGCCATGTGACTGTTGCCTATAATGGCTTTTGCTATTCTAGGTCTCTTGTGGTTCCAAATGAATTTTTGGATTCTTTTTTCTAGTTCTGTGAAATATAGTGTTGGAATTTCAATTGGCATTGCATTGAATGTATATAGCAGTTTCGGTAGTATGGCCATTTTCACTATGTTGATTCTTCCTACCCAGGAGCAGGGGATATCTTTCCATTTTTTTATATCCTCTTCGATTTCTTTTTTCAGAGTGCTGTAGTTTTCAGTGTAGAGATCTTTTGTTTCTTTTGTTAGATTGATTCCTAGATACTTCATTTTTTTGGATGCTATTGTAAAAGGAATTTTTTCCCTTATTTCTCTTTCTGTCTGTCTGTTATTTGTGTATAGAAAGGCTATTGATTTTTGGGTATTCACCTTGTATCCAGATACTTTACTGAATCTGTCAATTAAGTCTAGAAGTTTTTTGGTGGAGTTTTTTGGATCTTCAATGTAGAGTATCATATCATCAGCAAATAATGATAGTTTAACTTCTTCCTTTCCTATCTTTATTGCTTTAATTTCTTTCTCTTGTCTAATTGCTGTGGCTAATGTTTCCAGAACTATATTGAAGAGAAGTGGCGATAGTGGGCATCCTTGTCTTGTTCCTGATTTTAACATGAAGGTTTTCAGTTTTTGGCCATTCAATATGATGTTGGCTGATGGTTTTTCATAAATAGCCTTTATTAAATTGAGGTATAGACCATCTATTCCAATTTTTTGCAGGGTTTTTATCATGAATGGGTGTTGAATTTTATCAAATGCTTTTTCTGCATCTATTGAGAGGATCATATGGTTTTTGTCCTTGACTTTGTTAATATAATGTATTACATTCACTGACTTTCGTATGTTGAACCACCCTTGCATCTCTGGAATAAATCCGACTTGGTCATGATGGATGATCTTCTTAATAATCCTCTGTATTCTGTTTGCTAGTATCTTATTAAGGATTTTTGCATCTATATTCATTAAGGAGATTGGTCTGTAGTTCTCCTTTTTGGTTGTATCTTTCTCTGGTTTGGGAATCAGAGTGATACTTGCTTCCAGGAATGAATTTGGAAGTATAGCTTCTCTTTCAATTTCATTGAAAAGTTTGAAGAGTAATGGTAGTAGTTCTTCTCTAAATGTCTTGTAAAATTCAGCAGTGAATCCATCAGGGCCTGGGCTTTTCTTTGTTGGTAAGTTTTTAATTACATTTTCAATTTCACTGATTGTGATTGGGGTGTTTAAAATGTTTTTATCTTCTTCGTTCAACTTTGGTAATTCATAAGTATCTAGAAATCTGTCCATTTCTTCTGTGTTTTCCATTTTATTAGAGTACAGGTTCTCAAAGTAGGTGTTCATGATCCTCTGGATTTCTTTCGGATCTGTTGTGACTTCGCCTTTTTCATTCCTAATTGCATGGATCTGAGCCTTTTCTTTCCTTTTTTTGATAAGATTAGCTAAGGGTTTGTCAATTTTATTTATTCTTTCAAAAAACCAGCTCTTTGTTTCATTTATTTTTTGTATCGTTTTCTTAATTTCAATTGCATTGATTTCTGCTCGGATCTTTATAATTTCCTCTCTTGTTCGAGCTTTGGGTTTTTCTTGCTCTTGTTTTTCTAGGAGTCTAAGTTTCATCGTTAAGTTGTTTATTTGAGCCCGCTCTGTTTTCCTAGTGTGGGCATTCAATGTTATGAATTTTCCACGTAGAACTGCTTTCATTGTGTCCCAAAGATTCCTGTATGTTGTATTGGCATTCTCATTTATTTGTAAAAACTGTCTAATTTCTTCTTTAATTTCCTCTGTAATCCATTGATTGTTTAGGAGAGTGTTGTTCAGTTTCCATGTGCTTGTGAAGTTTCTATAGTTTCTTGTGCTATTGATGTCTAGTTTGATTGCACTATGATCTGATAATAAACAGGGGATGACTTCAATTTTTTTGCATTTATTTAGACCTGTTTTGTGAGCCAGTATGTGGTCTATTTTGGAGAATGATCCATGTGCAGCCGAAAAGAATGTATATTCTGGTTTTTGGGGGTGGAATACTCTATAAACATCTATTAAGTCCATGTGTTCCAAAGCTTGGTTCAGTTCTATTATTTCATTGTTGATTTTCTGCCTAGTAGATCTGTCAATTTGTGATAGTGGGGTATTTAAATCCCCCACTACAATTGTATTAGTGCTTATTTGGTTTTTCATGTTACTTAATATTTGTTTTATATAGTTGGGGGCATTTATATTTGGTGCATATATGTTTATGATTGTCAGCTCTTCCTCTTGAATTGTTCCCTTTACAAGGATGTAGTGTCCTTCTTTGTCTCTCTTAATGAGTTTTGGTTTGAAATTTACTTTATCTGAGAATAAGATTGCTACCCCTGCTTTTTTCTGGACTCCTGACGCATGGAGAATTGTTTTCCATCCTTTCACTTTCAGTCTATGGACTTCCTTTTGCACTAGGTGTGTTTCTTGTATACAACATATTGTTGGATTTTGCTTCTTAATCCATTCTGCCAATCTGTTTCTCTTGATTGGTGAATTGAGGCCATTAACATTGATGGTTACAACTGATATATTTTGACTTATTCTTGTCATGTTTTTGTCCATTTGTTGACTCTTTTTACTTTTTCTCCCATCTCCTTTTAGTTTCTTGCCTTGCCTATTTGATTTGGTCTGTTGGGCCTCATGTTATTGTGAATTTCGTTGTCCTTTTCTAGGATATTGTTTAGAATTCCTTGCAGTGCTGGTTTGGTGTTCATGAAATTTCTCAGGTGCTCTTTGTCGTGGAAGTATTTTATTTCCCCATCTATTTTGAAAGAGAGTTTTGCAGGATACAAAAGTCTAGGTTGGAGATTCTTTTCTTTTAGGACTTGGAATACCTCACTCCAGGCTCTCCTTGACCTAAGGGTTTGTGTTGAAAAGTCTGCTGTGATTCTAATGGGCTTCCCTTTGCATGTGATTTGTTTCTTTTCTCTTACTGCTTGTAGTATTTTGTTTTTCTGTTGGATTTCTGGAATCTTGATTATTATATGTCTAGGTGTAGATTTTTTTTGATCGTGGCTAGTTGGGGTTCTATATGCCTCACTTATCTGTATGTCTAATTCTTCCCTTCTGTTTGGGAAGTTTTCTGTCATTAATTCTGTGAAGAGCTTTTTTATATCATTTGTGTTTTCTCCTGTTTTTTCATGAATTCCTATCAGTCTTATGTTATTTTTCTTTGTATCGTCTAGGAGTTGTTGGATTGATTTCTCATGATCCCTTACTGTTTTTAATAGACCTCTTTTTTCACGGTCACTGACTGCTATCCTATCTTCTATATCTGAAATTCTATCTTCGCAATCTTTTATTCTGTTTCGTACACTTTCAATAGAGTTTTTAATCTCCTGGATATCTGTTTGAATCTGTTTTATGGATTCCATTTCTTTCCTCTGTTGGGCATTCATTGTTTCCATGTCTTTCTTATGCTGAGTCTTCATGGCTTCTATCACAGTCTTGAGCTCATCTATTTTTTTCTCAGTTTCTGCTCTAGAGTCTCGAATCATGACTTCTATTTTGCTCATCATCTCTCTGGCTAGCTGGGAAATTATTTCTGATTTGAATTTTTCTAGAGCCTGATTGATCAATTTTGTTACCTCCTGTGCTATGGGTCCAGGGAGTCCTGTTGGTTCACTATCAGACTTTTCATCCTCATTTGTCCTACTATTTGCTATTGGTGAACTGGATATTTGTTTTTGTGTCTTGCTTAAGTGTTTTCTCATTTTTATTTTTATTGTTGGGTTGTCCTTCTTTAATTTCTGGGTATTACTTAAATCTTCCTAATATAGTTGCGTTTTAGCTTTTGAGTTTCTAATGACTCATAGACATCCTCATTTTCATAATATCAGAGAAAACAACTCTTTAAATCAATCACCACTCTTTGTCCCAATTGATACATTCAGCAGCCCAATAGGATCAGGCACAGCTTGCCAACTGACCACTTGTGGTAGTCATTAATGTATCACCTTTAACTCATGTGAATTAGATTAATTTCAAGAAGCAGCTCATAGTATGTTTGCAGTGAATATGCTTTTCAATATGGCATCTTTACCATTTAGGATGGGGGGTTCGACTTAGAACAAGAGGATTAGATAAGTGAAAGAATTAGAGCAGGTTTGAAGTGAATCCAGAGGTTGTACAATTACCTTACTATCTTTACAAAGCTATTAACTTCAGGGGGGATAGAGAGAGTGCAGGAATAAGGACAAGAATATATCCCCTTAACAATAACCGGCGCTTGCCTTCCCTTGAAGGTACAGAGCCATGAGTGAGGTAAAATGACTGGAGAAAAGAACATAAAGAGAAACCCCTCCTAAAACAAAAAAATAATAAAAGAAGAAGTCTGAGTTAGGGCAGGAGCCAGAATAAAACGGGAGATGAGGGACAATATGGTGGAGCAAGAGACTGAGTTGGAGAGAGAGGACAGAAAAAATAAAGAAATTTTAGGGTGGAATGAGGAAAATAAAAAAGAGAGAGGAAAAAAAAAAGAATTTGAAGGTCCTCTTTCAGACTGTCTCTATTCTCATATTATACCACATGCACAGCCATATGCAGAACCGAATCCCCTGGTCTCAGCTAGCCAATGGCAGTTCCCCACGACTGAGACTGAACACAGTCTACAAGGACTAACTTGAGTTTCCCTACCCTCAGGGTTGAACTCCACTCAGTTCTATTACAGGTTTTTCCTGCCCTTTCTTTGAAGATGTTCAAAGTTGGGAGCTCAGAAAACTACCCTTCATGAGAACCTATGCCTCTGCAGAGTTGGTCTAAGGACTGGCCCAATCAGGAGGTTTGAGAAGGGGGGGAAGGTCGTGGGGGTGTTTCAAGGGCGCCCACCTGGCTACCTTCCTTACTGGGTCTGTTGTCGCACAGTCCAGGAGGTTGTGCACCCAGCTGGGTGATCTCAGGCAGGCAGGCAGCTGAAGAGACCCCCTCCGGGGTATTTGGGTCCTTGTTGGGTCTGTTGTCGCGCAGTCCGGGAGGTTGCACACTCGCTGGCGATAGGCTTTCTTTTGCATGTAATTTGTTCCTTTTTTCTAACTGCTTGTAGAATTTTGTTCTTCTGTTGGGTTTATGAAATCTTAACTATTATATGCCTATTGTAGTTTTTTTTTTTTTTTTTTTTTTTATGCGCTTGCAAGGCAGGCCTCCGAAGTGCTGAGCTAAATCCCCAGCCCAGATTTTTGTTTTTTGATCATGGCTAGTTTGGAGTCCTTTAAGCCTCACTTATCTGTATGTCAGGTTCTTTCCCCTTATTTGGGAAGTTTTCTGCCATTACTTTGGTGAACAGTTTTTTTTATGTCATCTGTACTCTCTTCTATTTCTTCATCGACTCAAATCAGTCTTATGTTATTCTTTGAATTGTCTAGCAGCTGCTGGATTGATCTCTCATGTTCCCTTACTATTTTTAAGAAATTTTTCTTTTCCTGGTCACTAATTGCAATCCTATCTTCTATATCTGAAATTCTGTCCTCATATTGGCTTTTTCTGCTGCATAAACTTTCAGTGGGGATTTTAATGTTTTGGAAATCATTTACATCTATTTTATGGATTCCACTTGTTTCCTATGTTGGGATTCCATCATGTTTCTCAGCTCCTCTATTTTTTTTTTAATCTGTGTCTGCTCTAGATTTATTAATCACATCTTGTTACTACAGGCACAATCTATGCTGTTATCTGATAAATTATTTCTGATTTCATTGTTTCCAGGTCCTCTTTTGTTGCCAGTTCAGGGAGTCCAGGTTGGTTGAGTATCAGATTGTTCCATCTCATTTCCCTTTGGGGTTGCCTTAGGTTACCTGGAATTCTGGTTTTGAGACTTATTTCTGTGTCTTCTCATTTCAACAGATGTAGCCTGCTGTGCCTTTGTTGAGGAAACTTAATGTTCACTCAGTGGTCTTCAGTTCTCAGCAGGCCACCGAGCAGCCTTTACTCTGCTGTTCCCCAGTACACCAATTCCTGGGTTTAGAATGGTGGCCTTCTATATCCCTGAGCTGATATGTTGTCTAGGTGGGGTTCTGGCTGTGGTCTGTGCACACTTGGGATGGTATCTGGTTGTGCCTCTTTCTGGGGCCCTTATGTAGCTATTGTCTGGGGGGCCTTTGGCTGGGAGCTATGTATCCCAGTTCCTGTTGTCTGTGTAGGCTTCTGGCTAGGGTCTTCAGGCACTTATAAGTGGTATTGGGAGGAGCCTCTGGCTTTTTTTTGTGCATCTGTGTAGTTCTTTTCCAGGTGGGCCCTTGGCTATGGCCAATGGTATGGCAGTATTATGCATGAATCTTGCATGCCTGTGCAGCTATTTTCTAGGTGGGCTGTGTCTTGGGCACATGTGCCTGTGTCTCTGGGGTCATTGCAGGGTGGAGCCCTAGCTGGAACCCACCTATAGCTGTGTCACTCTGGTCCATAAAATGCTTCCCATGTGTGTGCTTGCACTTACCAATGGTGTGGTGGAACTCTGGAGGACCATTTTAGTATATTTTAATTTGACATTTCCACCTCATTTGAGAACTATCCATTCATTTTTGATGCCCAGTCTTGGATTGGGTCTTTAAATTTGGAGGTCCTGATTTTTTGAGTTCTTTATATATTTTAGATATTAGCCCTTCATCTGAGGAAGAACTAGCAAAAAAATTTTTCCACTCTGTGGAAAGTTGGTGGCTTATTTGGCTGTACAAAAGCTTTTGAATGAGATGAAATCCCATTTATTGATTCTTTGTATTTCCCACGAGATCAGGTTTTGTTCGGGAAGTCTTTGCCTATACATATGTATTTAAGAGTTCTACCTCTTCCCTCTTCCAGCAGAGTCAGTGTTTCTGTCTTAATATTTATATCTTTGGTTCATTTTTATTTTAGTTTAGTGCATGGTAAAGGCATAGGTCTAGTTTTAGTCTTCAGCATGTGAAAAGCTGTTTTTTTCCAGCACCATTTATTAAAGAGGCTATCTTTCTTCCAGTGACAGTGTTTGTACCCTTTGTCAAAGATAAGGTGGTTGAATGTATTTGGAGTTGTTTCTGCATCGTCTAGTCTGTTCCATTGATTCTCAGGTCTTTTTTTTCTTTCCTGCCACTACCACGTTGTTTTTATCACAGTAACTCTGTAGTATAATTTCAAGACAGGGATTGTAATGTCCCCTTCCTTGACTTTGTTGGTCAGAATTGGTTTTTCTATTCAAGGTCTCTTCTGGTTCCAATAGAATTTTAGCAATGTTTTTTCTAGGTCTATTTGATAGGCTAATGATATTTTGATTAGGATTGCATTATGTCTGTATAACAATTTTGGGAGTATGACCATTTTCATGATGTTGGTTCTTTCTACCCAAAAGCAAGAGATAGCTATCTTTCCACTTTCTAATATCCTCTTTAATCTCTTTTTATCAGGGTACTGTAGTTTTTCAATGTAAAGATTTTTTACTTTGTTAGATTGATTCCTAAGTATTTCATTTTTTGAATGCTACTGTGAAAGGTGTGGTTTTCCTAATTTCTCTCTCAGTGAGTTTGTTATTTGTGTATAGGAATGCTACTGATTTTTGAGTGTTGACTTTGTGTCCAGCTATGTGACTTAATTTGGTTATTACATCTAGAAATCTTTTGGTGGAGTTTTGGGTTCTTCCATGTGCAGCATCATGTCATCTGCAAATGATGATAATTTAACTTCTTTTTTTCCTATCTTTTTCCTTTTTTTTTCTCTTGTGCAATATCTAATGGCTACTGTTTCCAGAACTATATTGAATTAAAAACATCTCTGTCTTGTTCCTGATTTTAGAGTGAAAGTTTTCAGGTTTTGAGCATTTAATATGCTGTTGGGTGTTGGTTTGTCATATCAGATTGAGACAGAGACCATCTATTCCAATTTTCTGTAGGGCTGTAAAAATCATGAATGGGTGTTGGACTTTGTGAAATGCATTTTCTGCATCTATTAAGATAACCATGTGATGATTGTGCTTGGTTTTGTTGATATTGTGTATTACATTTATTGATCTGTGTATTTTGAACCATCCTGGCATCCTGGGATGAATCCTACTTGGTCATGGTGTATAACCTTCTTGATGATTTACTGCATTCTGTTTGCCTGTATCTTATGGAAGACTTTTGTATCTATGTTCATTAAGGATATTGGCTTTTAGTTCTCTTTTTTGGTTGGATCTTTTTCTGGTTTTGTTATGAGGGTAATAGCTTCTAGGAATATATTTGGGAGTATTGCTTCTCTTTCAGTTTGATTCAAAAGCTTGAAGAATGGTGGCATTAGATCTTTAAATTTCTTGTAGCATTCAGGAGTTAATCCATCAGGACCTGGTCTTTTCTTTGTTGGTAAGTTTTAAATTACATTTTCAATTTCATAGACTGATATTTGATTATTTAAATTTTACATCTTTTGATTTAGCTTTGGTAATTAGTAGTATCCAGGAATCCATCCATGTCTTCTATATTTCCTATCTTAGTAGAGTATAAGTTCTTGAAGTAGGTAGTGATGATCTTCTGGATTTCTGCAGGATCCATTGTGATTTTATCCTTTTCATTCCTAATTTCATGAATTTGAGTTTTTTCTCTCCCTTTTGGCAAGATTGGCTAAGGGTTTATTGATTTTATTTAATCATTCAAAGAACTAATTCCTCAACTCATTGATTTTTTTTGGTATTGTTTTCTTAGCCTCAATTGCATTAATTTCTGTTCTGATTTTTATAATTTCCTTCCTCTTACTACTTGGGCTTGAAATGCTCTTCTTTTTTCTAGATGTTTGAGGTTTAATGCTAAATTGTTTATTTGAGTTCATTCTGTTTTCCTGATGTGAGAATCCACTGCTATATTTCCCTCTTAGGACTGCTTTCATTACATCCCATAAGTTCTGGTATGTTGTATTGGCATTATCATTTAATTGTAAAAACTATCTAATTTCTTTTTTAATTTCACCTATGATACATTGGTTGTTCAGGAGGGTGTTATTTAATTTTCATGTGTTTGTGTAATTTTTGTGGTTTCTTTTGCCATTAATTTCCATTTTCATTACACTAGGTCAGACAATATTCATGGGATAATTTCAATTCCTTTGCATTTACTTAAGCATGTTCTATAATCTAGTATGTGGTCTACTTCAGAGAACATCCAATGTGCAGCTGAGAAGAATGTATATTCTGATGTAGGGTAGAACCCTCTAGATATCTATGAAGTCCACTTATTCAAAAATCTCCTTCAGTTCTGATGTTTCTTTGCAAAAGAATATTGAAGCAAACCAAAAAGACAAGTAACAATGTTAAAATATCATAAAATCAAGAGGAATTATTGAAGAAAGGGAGTAAGAATGTGAATAAAATGAAAGATATATGAAAGAGGGAACCTACACAATCAAAAAACAAACAAACAAAAACCCCAAACCAAAAAACCCCAAACCACAACCATCAACCAGACAAAAAAAGGAAAACAACACACACACACACACACACGCACACTATTACTAGGGTGTCCACAGTTCTGTGCAAGTTTCCAAGTTTGGTTGTGTCATAGGATTAGTTCTGGATATGGTGCTGAACTTGTCCTCTAGATGTAGGTGCTGGGGATAATTTTCAGCCAGAAATTTTCTGTATGTCTCTTGGTGACCTGCCCATGTCTCCTTATTATGATTGTTTTGGCATGCTTTTCTAGTTGTTGTTGCACCCTCAGGCAAGGACAGTCCAGAGCTGCTCCCAGTCCCATGTATGGTTGGCTCCTCCCTGTCTTTGCACAGCCTCCTCTGTTTTATCCTTACTCTCATGTTTCTATCCTGTCACATTGCTTGTTGCAGGGCACTGGAGGGGGTGTGCTGTTGCCATTGCAGGTATAGCCCAAGGCTTCTTGGTTCTTTTTAGTACCCTCTTGCTCTGGTTGGGTGCCGACCTCTCAAGGCTATTTAAATCCTGTGTTTCATCTGCATCTCTCTTACCACTTCTGTTGTGCTGTGGTGCCTAATTTTGTTTTGGCTAGGAGTTGCAGTTAACTGCTAGGGCACAGGACAGAAAAATAAAAGCTAGGAATCCATCTTTCAGGGAGGGGGTAGTTTCCTGGTCACTTACCCTTGTGTGTGCTAGTGAAATTTGCTGCCAAGGTGCAGCATCTTCTGTGTGGAGGAAGGCAAAAGAGGCAAGGGGCCTTGTATCCCACATCTATCTTATGTGACTTCAGTTGGCCATACTTTTGCTTTTGCAGTCCATTAGCTTCTTCAAGACTTCCCAGTATGGTGATTCTTGCTCAGTGTGCAGGTGGCAGCACTGCTGATAGCCCTGTGGGGCTGGTATGCTGTTTTATGAATTTCCTTGCCTGTATTTTGTTTCATCTACAAGTCTCTTATTTCAAATTGATTTTGACATCAGGATATATGTTGCTCTTTTTCTTCCAACTACCTGTGTTTTTAGTTGATTTTCTTTTTCCCCCATTAAGTTTATTGGTACATTTAAACAAACAGAACAATTACATTTATCACTGGAATCTTGTACCTTTACATGGTATTTCTTGGTTCTTGTTTTTTCCCAATACGTCTCCCTTCACCCCCTTCACCCTTCCCTATTTACAAAGACTTCGTTTCCATTTTTTCTTTTCCCTTATTCTTTTCCCCTCTCCTTCCCACTTTCCCTTTAGTTAGTTGATTTTCTGAGTATCTACAATGTGGATCCTGCTTTATTCAGTCATGTTGAATCCTCTCTTAAAGGTAGATTTTTAAAAATGGCTAATTGCAGCTCTGTATGCCTCATTTATTTGTATGTCAAATTCTTTTTCCATGCTTGGGAAGTTTTCTGCCATTACTTTTGTGAACAGGTTTTCATGTCATTGTTGCTATCTCTTGCTTTTTTATTGACTCTGATCAATCTTATGTTATTCTTCTTTGCATCCTCTAGCAGCTCTTAGATTGATTTTTCATGGTTCCTTGCTATTTTTAAGAAATCTTTCTTTTCACAATTGCTAACTGCAATCCTGTCTTCTAGATCTGATATTCTGTCCTTTCTTTGGTTCATTCTGCTGCATATACTTTCAGTAGACTTTTTATTCTCCTGGATGTCTGACTGAATCTGTATCATGGATTCCATTTCTTTCTTATGTTGGACATTCATGGACATCATTTTCCTAAGCTCTTCTATTTTTATTTGTATCTTTTCTAAATTCACTAATCATTCCCTTCATTATGGTCATTATCTCTGAAGTTGTCTCATAAAATATTTGATTTTATTTTTATAGAGCCTTATTCATTTATCTTGTTACTTTAAATTTTACCACTTTAGAAAATCCAAGTGGGTTAATTAATATTTATTCCATTTCATTGCACCCAGAGTTTGCCTTTGGCAAGCTAGAAGTCCGGGGTTGCATTTTGCTTCTGTGCCTTCTCATTTTCTATTTTTAAAAATTTGAGTCCTCCATTGATGCTTTTAATTGCTTATGGTAGATATTGTTATTGGTAGTATTGAGAACCCTAAGGAAGTGACTACTTCTCAGAGATATCTTCCTGGTATAGCTGGCTTTTGGATTTTGAGTCTGTTGCAAGATCCTACCTCTTCATTTTATAGGGGATGAAAAATTGCCACCTATTTTGCCTAGCCCCTGATTATTTGGCACTGACCTATAGTATTGTTTTATGACCCCCTCAGGCAATCTCAGTCTTGGCATACAAGGGAGAACAACTGATTAGAATAATTATGTCACCTTAGCTAAAACAGTACAACCAATAATAACAGTACCATTAAACATACCCTTGAAAATGAAAAACTGTGGTACCTGTTAATTGACCCTCTTTAATTTACCCTCAGGGGAGAAAAATTAAAAGGGTTTTGGGAAAAAATAGAGAAATAGTAGAAGAGAAAGGGATTGCAAGCAAGGCTAGAGAGCGGGGGAAGATTATTCAGGCTTTGGGAACTGGTGAAGAAGACCGGAAGGAAAGAAAGAAAGAAGAAACAGGAACATGAACAGAACAAAACAAGAACACCAATGACAACAAAACTAGAAATAGTGTTCTCACTTGTATAAAAATAAGAAAAAATAATAAATAAAAGGAGAGAAAATAGAAAAAGAGCAAAGAAAGGAAGAAAAGCAGAAAAAAATATATCTACTTCAGGGCAAATTTGCTGTCACTGAGAGGGCAGACAGGGCCCAGATCCATGTTGATTAATTCCAGAAAGCAAGCAGTAGAATTATGGTGGTGGTGGAGGACAATCCCACCAAACCTGGGACTTTAGTTCCACTGAAGTTCAAGCTGCTTCTGGCTTCTGGCTCTGGTTTCAGTTTCCAAGTGCCTCCTGCTGCTTGAACTCTGCTGTGCCTCACCCTGACACTTTGAGCTACTAGATGGAGCCAACCCATAGCTGCTCTGAGTTTTGACTTCATTTGACCCCTTTCTGAAATGGCTACTGGCCAATTGCCCTCTCCTGGGGGAACTCTGAACCTGAATAATTCACCAGCCACTGCAGTCTGCAGCATTTTCTGCTCTGTTCTACTGGTGTGTTTCTCTGTGGAGGCCTCCAGGGTTGCCAGTAGTCACCATGCCTCTGCAGGTTTGAGCTGCCTCTCCCATGCTGTGAGCTGCAGCTCAGAGAAAAAGTGCTGCTTGTCACCTCCCTATTCTGCATTGTGGTCCCTGTTTTAGCTCTCCCCCTGGGCTCTAATTCTCACTTCAGATCTTTCTGGGTCCTGGGGACCCACTTCCCTCTTCTTTATTTTGTTGAGATATATATGCTAGTGTCAAGATTCCAAATATTGGAGAGGATATCTCTCTGTTGCTCATGATTGCATTTTCCTGGAATTTGAGAAGATTGCTTTTATCATCCTTCCTATTGTGTTTTTTGGTTAATTCTCTCTGAGATAATCATGGCTGGTGTTTATTAGGAAGCATCAAAACATACCATTCATTTCAAAGCCTAAGGTGAGAGAATCTAGGTAAGGAAAATATCTATTAATCAAGTCAAGAATTTTGCTCCCTTGGCCCAATCTGTGTGTGTCTGAAAGTTAGTTGGGAGGAGGTGTTGTCTATTAGCCTAATATGTTTGGAGAAACTTAAATTCTGGACTAGTCTTTTAAGGAGATTAACTGGAAAGCTGCCTCTCAGCTATGACTTCAAGGTTCCCAAGAGCCTTTAGATTCAAAAACAATACTCATTGGACAACCCTCTGAGGTCTAGCATGCCACGACAAGAGTCACTTCTTTGGTGAAAGTTTTGTCCTAAGAATTCAAATGTCTCTGAGAGAGCACATCATCCATTTACCCCATTCCTTCCAGAGGAGCAGGGGAGGACAGGGACACCCATCACAGAGGATGAGAGCTCCCCCCAGAGGAAAACAGTGGAAATGGTAAATACAATCACAGAGATCTCACAGTTTGCTTTAGGATAGGTTTCAGTAGATATGATCATTGGTCATTTATGTTCAGGGACATATTCACAGAGCTCATAAGCCAGGCTTTGGAGTCAGGCAAAGCCGTGCTTGCATTTGGCTGTGTCCCTATTATAGCTGTGTGACTGAGTTCACCTGACATCTCTGTTCCAGGCCTTGATTTTTTTCATTGGTAATGAGTTTAAGTGTTAGAATAGTAAAAGGCACATAGTTGCCACTCAGTAAGACCCTTTCCTATCCATTTTCTATTCTCATTTCCATTTTTATGATGTAGAGTAGATACATAAATTGTGCCTTTTGGAGGTGGGCAGTACTGGGGATTGAGCCCAAGGCCTTTGCACTGAGATAATTCCCCATCCCTTTTTCATTTTTAAAATTTAAGACAGTGTCTCTCTGAATCACTAAGTTGCCCAGGTTGGCCTCAAACTTGCAGTCCTTTTGCTTCAATCTCTCAGACTGCTGGGATTATAGGCATGTGCCACCATGCCTGGCACATCTTATGCCTTTTCTCTAACATACAAATGCTAGCACAATTTAATGAGTTGATTGAGATACACACTTTGATAGTACTTGATCTTTGGTTGGAGGAGAACAGAGTCATTCATAGACACATGTGGAAGCTTGACTAGATGAACAGGTAAAATGACATTCGTTGGATTTTGACATCCAAAGGTATTTCTCCTTTTCCTTCTTTGTTCATCTTATTAAAGCTCCTTGATGGATTTGAATGGCTCTGTTCATATTGGACTGATGAGTCCATTTGAATGTAGGCTTCTGTGTATGTTACAGATTCTCTGATGCTGTCTTCAAGGATGATTGTAAGGCTGCTATGTTTTGTGTAAGTCTCCAAAGGCCTATGTGATAAAGGCTTAGTCTCCAACCTGTGGAGCTTTTGGAAGGAGGTTGAACCTTTAAGAGGTAGGGGCTGATGAACCATTGGTCTTGGGTCATTGGGAGGACTCCTTGAATGGGATAGGGGGAATCCAATCTCTTTCTCCCTCTTTCTTTTGCTTCCTGGTCAAAGTGAGATGAGCAGCTTTTTTCTACTACATGATCCCACCATAATGAGCTGCCTCATCACAGACCCAAGAGCACTGGAGCCAATTGATTATGTATGAAATCCCTAAAATTGTAAGCAAAAATAAACATTTTTTCTTTCTATTTTTATAGTACCAGGGATTGAACCCAGGGCCTTTGAACTTATTTTGAGTCAGGGTTTCACGAGCCACTGCACTTCCATGGCTGGGTTCAAACTTATGATCCTTCTGCCTTAGCCTCCCAGAGTGCTGAGATTACAAGCATGAACTACCATGCCAGCAAGCTTTCCTCTTTATATATTGATTATCTTGGGTATTTTATCATGGTATGTTGACTAACACAAAAGTATGTCAGGGAAGAAAAATGAGTATATTTATAGATTGTTCTTTTCAGATATCAGTAATAAAAGTAAATCATTCTTTTGGCCTATGTTGCTGTGGACTGAATCACCAGTGTGTGGAAGTATTTGGATTTCATAGATCTCATATTTAAGAATGTTTGTTCAGGAACAGACTTTTCTTTAGAGAGATTTAGAATTGAACTGGAAAGAAAAATATGCTTCACATAGTCATTCATTCATTCATTCATTTTCTTCCTTGGGAAAATCACACACCCATACTTTCATTTGTAGTTTGGATATCTTGATTTACTTCTTTTGGTCCAAGTGAGGTGTTGGATTCCTGGGAAGGATTCCTGATGGAGTTTTTTTTGCAGGAAAGCAAAAGTGAAAAGAACTTATAAAAATGGAGACATAATGGGCCATTTTAAATGCTCAGCAAGTAACTGGCATGGTATTTCTGTAGTCTACAGCATCAGTTTCTTACCTATGGCAAGCAGATAACAGGGTTACAGGAACTGTGCATGTGAATTTAGGTGGGGATGCTTTGTGAATTTTGGTCTGTGCCCATAGTCAAACCTTGTCTTTGCAATAGATACCTTTTCTCTAATGCTTTAAACCATCCAGTTTTGACTCAGTTCATACTTTGTGTTTCTCCAAAGAATTTTCTCTGGGGTTCTCTCTTTGCCAATTGTTTTACTCTAGAGGGAGTGGGGCAATGCTGGGAGGAATTATTGATGTATGCTAGAATCATTTGTGTTTATTCTATTTACAATTTTCATTTAGGATTAAAATCATATATTAACCAATGTATGTGTCATCATTGAACATTCTTCCCTTTCTTTTATGAGATTCCAAATACATTTTCCTTAATGTTCCTAAGCCAGTTTCTTTTCTTTTCTTTCTTTCTTTCATGATTTTTCTTTTCTGAGAATATCTTGCATCATTTTCAGATTCAAGTTCACTAAAAATTTGTTTCACTGTTGCATGATCATTTGGCATGTATTTACATTATCATAAATTACAATATTGGTTACATAGTGAGCTAAGATGTTTGACAAAAGGTTCTGTTTCATTTTGGTACATTTGAAAATCAAAACTTATGTTTAGACCCTCATAACTGAAGATGAATGTATAATATACTTCTTAATAACTTACTTTTCCTCTGGGACAAAATATGGAAACATTTAAATTAGGGTATATGTAGATAAAAGAGTTTTACTTCCTTGGTAAGTAGGTGATTTTTTTTTTTTTTTGTGAAAATGAACACTTGTGTTACCCCACTTTGAATAGAACAGGTTTTCTTCTTCTTTTATTTTGTTTTGTTTTTTGTTTTTTGGTACTGGGGATTGAATTTGAGTCCTTGCGCTTGCAAGGCAGGCCACCAAACTGCTAAGCTAAATCCCCAGCCCCCGTTTTTCTTCTTAATTATGATAATTATGTTGTTCTTCTCAGAGCTTTTTAGAGATTGTGGCTTATGATACAAAATTCTAAAAATTTATTAATATAAGAATGTCTCTGGAGATGTCAAGTTATTCATCTTTTTTTCTTGCATTGACATGTCAGTGTAATCAAGACAGAGGATGTCTCAAATTTATTTTGATTTTTTCACTGTTGGTTTAAATTTACCACCCATGATCATCCAAAATACATACAAGCATGTGGGTTTGGTATGTTTGTTTTGTTGTCATATTGTAACAATGTGCAAACATGATTGTACTTAAAAGTCTTCAGGATCAGACAGATTTAATGTCATTTACTCTTTTACTAACAATATCAGAGAACATTCAAAAAAGTTCTTTCCCAATCTGCCATTGCCATAAGTTGATAGCTGCGCCTTTTGCATAGTTGACCACCCACTGAAGCCAAGGCACGTGAAACTGCTGTCCACTAAAATGGGCCTGAAAGTCACATGGGACCCACCCAAAGATACTACCAGTAGACCTGTGGAGCATTACAACATTGCCTATGGGAAGTCACTGAAAAGTCTTAAGTACATCAAGGTGAATGCGGAGACATACTCCTTCCTTATTGAGGATGTGGGTAAGTGACACTACGCTCTTGTTCCCAGTCAGAATTAATTGTGCACCAACATTCTCAGTTACCTGCTTAGGATGACTATTTGTGAGACAGAGTATGGCTGGGCTTGAGGTTCCTGTGAGTCTTTGGTAACCAGTAAGCAAGTTCTGAGTATTTCATCATGAGACTGTTACTTAGTGGGCTTATTCTTTTCCTTAAGCTTCCCAACCATGTATTTGAACTAAGTATTCCTCTCTCCATATTGAAGTAGCAAAAAATTTTTAGTTTCTGAAGGTGCTTTGGAAAATATTTTGATCCTTTTTTTGTCATGGCTGACTCTTGAACAACATGGGTTTATACAGAGTGGGTCTGCTTACACGTGGATATTTTTTGGAGATTTTGCAATAATTTGAAAAAACTTGCAGGAGAGCCACAAAGTTTAAAGATATTAAAAAGTTAAAAAAAAGTTGAATATGTCATGAATTCATA
>NW_022900926.1:25257715-25274147 GCF_012274545.1 Fukomys damarensis | reverse complement strand
ATATAGCTAATAATCTGTTACATTTACTACCATACAATCTGCACAAATCTATCTATTAGGGTTGAAATTTACCAAAATTTTTGCATACATTTACAAAGGTAAAGATGAGATAATAAACCATAATCACAGAAAACTGAGTGCCTCCTGTTCCTGGTATGTAGTAATCTCAGTGTTGGCAAATACTCACTTAAAATGCTCTCATGTGATGATCTTCATTTTCCCACTCAATTGCATGTCACAGGAAAGAGATTTCTCTCGGTCCTCACTTATCTTTCGCCATATATAATACATATAACAAACAAAACGTGTGTTAGTCTGCTGCTTGTTATTAGGAAGGCTTCAGATGAGCAGCAATCTCTTGGAAAGTTTTTTGGGGAGGAAAATGTATGCAACTTTTTGACTGCACAGAACTTGATGCCCCCAATCCCTGAGTTGTTCAAGGATCAACTATAACATGTCCCCATAGAGGTGTGTGTAGAATGTCATGCTTAGCCACATCAAATAAAAAATGTAACCTTTTGTATTTTATTTTAATTTGATTCTGGAAGTTAGACATATTTTAAATCTCACCTCAATATATATTGTTTTATAAGTGCAGATGTAGGGGGTTAGGACTTGGGGTTTGGCTGTTTCCTCTTCTTCTTTCTTCTATTTCTGATTTCTGTAGCTTGAAACTACACTGATTCTACCATCATGTTGGGGGTCCAGTCTTACGGTAGATCATGAAAAGTCACAGAAGTCAGCATAGAGAAAAACAGGTGTCCCTTGTACCACATTAGTAGTCTGATCCTTTAATGAATCATGACTGACTCATGGCTCCTCGGCACTGACCTAGGCCCTTTGCCCCTTGCACTGCAGTTTTATTTTACCGTATTTTTCTGAGTAATGGAGCAGAGAGGTTATGAAAGGGTGATAAAGGAGAGTAGGTTCAATTCCTTCTGGCTTCAGCTACATTTCCTTGAATCTCTTTCGAATTGCTGTGGCCGCCCAAATCCCAGCTGTGAGGTTAAACGGAGAATTCTATCAGACTGAAGGCACCTGTGGGGTCATATTTCCTTTCGCCTTAGGCTATTATGATTGCTGCAGAGAAGGAAAACAGGCAAAAGGAGAGATGTTGAATTTACTGAAAAACAAAGTGTCTCCCAGTCAACTTTTTGCATTAACTCTATGGGACTCAGAGATGTATGGATTACATTTCTTTGAAATATAAATAAACTGCCAGTGAAGAAGTTACCCGATGAAGCACCGTTCTGCATTCTCTTTGAACCTGGAGCCTTTTTCCCTTAGTCCAGCAGGTTGTGCCAGACCCCAAATTCCATGAGGCCCTGCCATAGTTAGACAGAAGTCACATCTAGTGTGACAGATGGTGTCAGCCTAGTCACTGGTCTCGGGATTCAGGCTGGAGAGCTGAGTGAGATTTTGTTGAAGGAACACTTCTCACTTTGAGAAATGTTATGGTTGCTGCCTTTGAAGGAACTTTTATCTCACAACTCTTCATTCCCTACAATGCCCACAAATGTTCATGGAATTGCCAACTCATTTACCTGTCAGAAGATAACAATTAATTTTGAGGGAAACCAGTGCTATTAAAGCTTTGTTTTTCCAATGTGCAGATTTAGGGAGTGATCTCTTTGTAACATGGTGTCTTGATTTCCCTTGGAATACTAACATTAGGAGCCCAGCCAAAGACCTTTGCTATTTAACCTTTACCCTGAGACAAAAGTCAAAAAATGAAGCCCAATTACTTCAAGCTTTCACAAAAATATTTTTTCTAGCTTTTTGTTGAAATAGTAGAAACCAACCTACATACATAGCCTGGGAAGCATCTTATTGTAAAAAGGAGATTTCCATTTGGAGCTTCCATGGGAAATTAAACTATCACCTAAAGTTTTTGATCTGTATGTTCTTATATTGAGTTCACATTAAAAAACCTTAAAATCTCCTTTATTGCTTGCTTGTGAATCCAGATTTGTCACACATGCCATGTACTTTGCACTAATTAAAGTTTGTTTTCTTTAGGTCAGGTTTGTTTAATTGCATAAAAACATTAGTGATTTTAGTAAAAAAACAAAAACAAAGTTATTATTAGACTTGTCACTTAGGTTAGATTTCATATATGGTTATAACCAGAATAAGGAGATGGTTAGTGAATCAAACTGTGTCTTTCTTGGAGATTGGAAACAGTGGCTTGATGTAAACCATGTGTTTCAGAGCCGGGGGTAGTGTACTTTGTGCTGGTTACTGCAGAAAACCACAATGGAATGAGCCGTCCAGTTTACAGAGCTGAAAGTCCACCTGGTAAGTCTTATCTAGTGTTTGGAGGCTGTGGTTTTGGTACTTAGATTGGGAGAGACTTCCTTCCTTACTTCAAATCAATATAAATTTAGAATTGCTAAAGGATTCCTGAAAGAGAACATTTGAGACTCATGTAGCAAGCTGAAGGATAGAAAAGTAGGAAAGACTTGCTCCTCTTTTAACAGCAGTTTTAGTGTAGATCATCAGCATTTTTCCTGGGGTTTTTAAGTACTCAGTAGAATAAATCATGGCAGAAGGCTCAAAATATATATTGTCTCTAAAGCCTGAACAGATATCCTTGAAGACTATTAAAAAGATCATTTACCTAATCATTAAGGATGCACTGAAATACAGAAAGTCCAATTGTCCTTGTTTCTAACTATCAAGTTGCATTTTCCTAATTTAGGAGGTGAATGGATCAAGATTGATGGTTTTCCCATTAAGGGTCCAGAACCATTTAATGAAACCGTCACAGGTACTACTTGCTCATTTGGTTCATGTCTTCACTGAAGCAACATCTTGCAAGAGGGATGTGCTTCTGTTACACACATGTGCTCACAAACCTTCATTTCATTCCATTGCTAAACTAATACACATGCCATACAGTCCTGGTCAATTAGCATTTTGCTTGCCCTGCGCCATTGTCACTCATTTGTCTTGTTTCTTTGCGTCCTCATTGGTAAAGTGTCTGTGTTTATATCTGGGGAGACTGTCATCCTGTTGCCTGGCAAATATGGTGGATGAGATGGTAGTACTGGTCTGATGAGGATTTTTCCAACTCTTTTGCCTGTAAATGGCATAAATGAATGGGACCCATAAAACAGTGCCTTATATTGGCTAATATGTTGTATCAGGTCTTATTCTCTTTTCTGATAACCCTGGGATATTTTGTGATATGCTATATAACCTGCCTTCCATCTCCACTCCATATTTGTTTATATGTGTGTTTTATCACTTGGATGTTGATGTTGTCTGGTCATATTGTTTTACTTATTGAGAGAAATGTTGACATTTCTTGTATGTTGTTTCTTGAAAATATTTAACCAATTGTGAAAAAATAATGCACAATGAATACAGTTATTTCAGAATGTTTTGGGCAGTATCCCACAGGCAATACATTGGGGAGGGAGCTGTGTTCTATTTCTGTGTACCATGTGCATAAGTACATCAACCTGGTGTTATTGTTGAGAGGAAGGTGAGTATGTTAGGACCAATGATGATAATATGCCCCTCAAATCCACTTTGTTGCTGTAGACAGTTCTCAGATTCCCTTTCATATGAACAAGCAGTAGAAGAGCAAAGTAATCAGCAAAATAAACTAGCTTTGGGGAAAGGTAGTATGTTCTTGCTAAGACATGTTGGTGTTAAGATGACTATAAGGTGCTACAATGGAATTGTCTTGTAGGTGATTGAAGATGAGGGAGTGAAAATTGGAAGAGGGAAGTAAGAGCTAGACATGGATTTAGGAAGCATGTTATAGAGTGAGAATTGAAGTAGGAGAGTATTGGGGAGGGAGGGAGAGAGGGAACCATCATCTGGAGGGGTAATGTTCCAAGGCTCCCAACAGATACTTGAAACCACAGATAATAGTGAACTCTATATGTACAATTTTTGACTACATGCACCTGTCTATGGTAATTTCTAAGTTATAAATCAGTCACAATAAGAAATTAACACCGAGAACTAATGATAAAATAGAGGCTATAACTATACACTATAATAAAAGTTATATCAATGTGATGTCTCTCTCCTGCCTTTTCTCAAAATAGTTTACTGTATGGTATTCACTTTTTTCTTGTGATGATATGAGATGATACAATACATGCATGATGAAATGACTGGGGTGGATGATGTGGGCATTGTGGTGCAGCATTAAGCTGCTAGATTGGTATTACTTGAACAAAAGCACTGTGGATACTGTGACAGTTGATCTGATGCACTAGAAGCTACTAAGTGACTAAAAAGAGTGTAGCATATATATCAGGTCCATGCTAGATTTATATTCTGGGCAAGATGGAGGGAGATGGCATGAGAATTCAGCACTGCACAGAACAGTGGCAATTTAAACATATTTATTTATAGAATTGTTCATTTAACATTTTGGGCCACAGTTGACTGTCAGTAATTGAAACCAGGAAAGCAAAATGATGGATAAGGGGTACTGGAGAGACTACTGAACACCTAGGAAATGTGCAAAATAGAAAAGGATGTTCATTTCAGAGGTGTTTACTCCTGAATGCAAATGCATAATCAAATAAATGTAAATATTTTACAGACAAATGTGCATGCCTTATATATTTGAGTCTTACATTTTGTATTTATAAACACATAATTTTATTTTAATAATCTTCCTGATAAAGATTTCCTTATGATATTAGTTTTGGAAGAAATTATTTTCTTGTTTTTTCATTGGAAATTAATTCTCAGTTTAATGGAAATGTGTACACATATGAGGGTGTGTACGTACATGGTTCTTACATGTGGGCATGGGACCTTTCTGAGGCAAGCATTATAGAAATCCTGGGGCCTAGGGCTTGGAGACAATCATCCTCCAACTCACTGTTGGCTTCCTATACTATGAGACTATTTAACTTCTCTCTCTGAAGAAGTCTTTGCAGGCTTTGGTTGCCAAAGCACTCTGGTATAATATGTAATGCTCCATTTGTTGCATATTGGAAGAAATTGCTAGCTGAAACCATTTGCAACATATGATAAAGGATAGAACTTTAAAAACAAAGCCAAACAACCCATGAATATTTAGACTGCCTAGACTTGGTTAAGATACTTCAGGAAAAAAATCACATTTCATTGTTAATGACAATAATAATAATAATTTACAAGAAATTGTCACTGAATGATCAACGTGTATTTATATGGTTTTTTGAAACTTGGAAAATATGCTATGTTCTTGTTCTTAGAAGTGGTTAAATGTATGATAATTTTTATCAAACTAAAATTATTCATAAATTCCACATCTTCATTCATTTTTCCTCAAAAAATATAGTATTAGCATCAGCACCTGGCAAGAGGCACAGGTGCATCCGGTGACATCTATGTTTTTCCAGGGTTTTCTTTGAAGCCAGAGGGGAACCCATGTTTTTATTCTGCTGGAAACAAGGGTTTCAGTTCAAATTCTAGATTTCCTTTTGCTGCTTTAGACCTATTTGGATCAAATTATCTTTATCTAAAAATAGAAATTCTATTTCACTCATCCCTTTAATGTCTGTGGTTTTCCAGGCGCAGATCCTTGTGCTAGAGATACATGGGAAATAAGACAGACAAGGACTTACCTGAACCAGATGCATATTTTGTGGGAAAGAGAACCAGTAAACTAAGATAGTGCATACAGCCTATTGGCTTGCCAGGGCAGCCAAAACAAAGTGCCATAGATTTGGGGGAGCTTAGCAAAAGAAATTTGTTTCCAGTGGTCCTGAAATGTAGATGTCCAAGACCAAGGTGTTGGCAGGGTTGATTCCTCTAAGGAGCTCTCCTTGGCTTCCAGATGGCTGCCTCTTCTTGCTGTGTCCTCATATGGCTTTTCCTCTGTGAGTATGCATCTTTGGTGTTTCTGTGTGTCCAAATTTCTTCTTTTTATACGGACATTAGTTGGATCAGATTAGGGCCCATATTAGTGGTCTCCCTTTATCTTTATTACCTCTTTGAAGATTCGAATCCCATTCTGAAGTTGCCTGGGATTAAGACTTCAGTGTATGAATTTTTGGAGGGAGAGGAGGACACAATTAAAATGAAGATATAATCACAAATTGTTTGAAAATATAAGCTGTACTATGATGTAGAATAATCAGGTGGGGGAATTAGGTTTTGGGAGCCTGATGATAACATAGTGGCACCCAGGTTAGAAAATATTGGACCATGGTGAAATTATGTGAGAAGGAAGAAGAACATGCTGGAAAATCATCCTTGAGGTGGGCAGGATTTAAGTGACTCTCAGACTGGACGCTCATCCAAATATAAGAACTCTCAGGACTCAGAAATGACTGACCAAGCAAAAATGCAACTGCAGGGTGGAAATTTTGGCTTCCTCTTGTATAGCTCATTTCCTATCCCTCAGTCAGAACATTTTCTTTGTATTTAATGTAGGATCCCTCTTGTTGGGTTGTAAGACCATATCTTCCTGATTTGTCCTCAGGGAAGAGATGTCACAAATCTGCTCACTCATCAGAATGCTATTATCTAGAATTTCTGCAAACTTCCCTTATATGAGTTGTTTTAGCTTCTTTCTTTCTGAATCTGGGGTAACTGAGTCATGCAGAGCCAGGCCCAGGAGTCAAGACAAGAACATGTCCCAGCTTTATGATTGACCAGTCCATGAATTTGGCTGGGGCCAATTATTTTACTTTTGCCAAAATTTTTATCTTGGGAAACATGTTAACCATGTCTGGTTAATTTCCTCTCTGAATGTGACCACATCTATTTTTAATTTTTTATAGCTTTATAAAATCAATCCTCTGTGCTTTTCTTGATCTGTGAAGCTAAACTAGATTTTTTACTTCTTATTTTCTTTACATTACATTTCAGTTCATGAAGCTTGCTTGCTCATTTTTGCATAGCTAAATAGAAGCTTGAATTCAAGTTCAGCATAGAAATCACAGTTACTTCTTGGCCATTTCCAACCTGCTCACCTGAGGTCGAGCTGCTCCTTTCCTTATTACGGACAGCTACTGGCCTCCAGGTTGCTCCAGCAGTCCTGTGGGCACTTGGACATCCTGGACCATGTCTGTCTTGGAGATGATGACCCATTTGCTATTTGATATTCTCATCTACTGGTTTCTCCTCCTCCTCCTTTTTTTTTTTGTACCGGGAATTGAACTCAGGACCTTGCACTTGCAAGGCAGGCCCGGTGCCACTGAGCTAAATCCCTGGCCCTCATCTACTGGCTTCTTATTGCCATCTCCACTCATAGAGCTAGAGTTAGGGATGGAGTTGCTCCCACCACAGTCTGGAATTGTGATTCCCCTGTGTGATGACAGTCACCTCACTTCTTCCATTCCTTGAATCATGAGCTGGCTTTCAGACCTTCTCAGGCTCTGGCTTTGCAGACCCTTTTCCTTTGCAGAATCTGAGACTGCCCCTGGCTGTTTCCTTTTTCCTTCATTGCAGCCACACTCATGTAGGACAGCCACCTCACTCTGAACTGTCCCAGTGGCCTGCTAGCTGCCCCACCAGGGCTGCCTAGCTGTCTGGTGTTCCCTCTCTGGCCATTACCTTGAGATAAATAAAGAGGTAATTGACCCGTTTTATTATAACTGCCAGAGCTGATGTTTTCACTTCAGCTGGGCTCTCAAACTGCTTGGTAATTGTCCTATATGTCCCTGCATAGTTGCCTTCTTTTCTTCTATAGTGGTTGTTACAAAGTTTTACCACTCACCTGAACTTAAAGAATACTGACCTTGGCCTGTGTCCTCTTTTGGAGCAGCTGCCCTTGCTTCCTACTCCCCTGGGAAAGAAAGGGTCATCAGGTGACATCTCTCATCTCCCTTTGTGACTTCTAAACCTTCATCTCTCCTTCCTTTTTCTTGAAGGAGGACATGTGGAGTCATTCCTTCTCTTAAAGGCTGACACTACACATAGAGAAGTTAAACCCTGGGGCAGCTGGCATGTCCAGATTCATCTTTGAATCCTTCTTCTACCAACCTTCCAATGCTTGACTTGAAAAATTGAAACCTTCTGTTGAACAAATTATTTTACACAGAAACAATGAAATAAAGAAATGAAAAAATCCCAAAGTTTGGCATCTTCTTATTGTCTTATTTCATTTTCTGCTGTGAAAATAGAATCCCAGAGTCTGGATAAGTTATACATAGATCTATTGTGGCTCATGGTTCTAGAGACTGAGAAGTCCAAGACTGTAGCGATGGCATCTTCTTGGCCTCTGGTGAGGACCTCTTGGTGGAAGGGCAATTGGTACGTGTGGAAGAGGTGGGGTACGAGAGGAGAACTTACATTATAACAATTCACTCTAGTGGCGACAGATCTAGTCCTAGGAGAAAATTTCCTTGGTATTCACTAATCCATTCTTGAGGGCTCTACCCTGATCACCAACACTTTCTACAAATCCCTTCCTCGCCTCCCACCCTGCCACACTGAGCAGCTAACCACATGAACCTCTGGCAGACACACTCAAACCATAGCACTTCTTCCACAGGAAATAGCTGTGGGATAATGAAACATGTGTACCCTAAACATGTATTCCTTTTTTTTTCCTATCAGAATTTCATCATTTCACCAGTTTTCAGGTACATTTTCTTGCCAGTTTTTTATTTTTCTATTTGCCCTGAGAATTATTGCCTGCACTGCTTTTAACTGCAGTGTTTACCCTGTAGCATTTTCTCTTGGAATACAATATTAAACTTGCTGAAGTTTGTCACAAAGTTTCTTGTTTTTATTATTTTTGCATCATGCTACTATAGTGATAGTCTTTGGAAACAAAAGACAAGATTTTATTTTAACACTCTATTTTAATAGTGGGTTTCCATTTAAAAATTGTGCTAGTTACTTTCGCCTTGCTGGCAAGTAATACCTGACATGCACAAATTAAAGGAGGAAAGGTTTATTTGGTTTACAATTTGTACAAGTTTCAGTCCATAGTCAGTTGGTTTGAAGGCAGGGAGGCATGGCAGAGGGTCCTGGCAGGCAGAAAGCAGCAAGCTATCAAGGGAGGAGAGAAAAATGTATACATCAGGAAAAGAAAACCTTGTATAAATACATTAATACTAAATCTATTGAGACATCATGAGATTAATACAAGTGACCTTTGGCCTTTACAATTACAAGAGGTGCTCCAGGTGGTGGCCATTCGCTTTTAGACATTTATCAGTAGGGTGAACTGCTGAAGTGTGGATACAGTTTTTTCAGGGACTCTATATATTTTTTTCCAGGCCATAACCACACTACCTGGTTTCACCTTTCAGTATCACACACATCAGTGGACTACTGCAGTGTCATTTACCTGTGATCCAGTGTCACATACCTATGATCCAGCCAGCTCTCCAAAAGTCCCACCTGTGAGTGCGGGGAGGCTTTGGGGGAACATCTAGATAGAAGCCATAACAAAAATGTAATTATTGATGGCTGAAAATTAAATAAATACTGTCAGACAACTGTACTTTTTTTCTAAATGGAAAAATGGGTTAAATATGACTGATGTGGAAGTGGAAACCTCTAAACCAAGTGGCTTAAAATAGCTCTTTCCCGAATCTGTTGATCTAAGGATATAAACTAATAAACTATAATCTCCACAGTTCTGAGGTTTGAGAGTGAAAAAGTGCAGTCCTGATGCTTCTTGATAAGAGCTTCTTATCAAGGATCCCTGCATATTCAGGTATGAAAAAGCACTTTTTTTATTGCATCTCCTTTTTTTTTCCTCATTGAGTTTATTGGTACATTTTAGGTATACAGTACAGTTACATTCATCATTGGGATCTTGTACCTTTACATGACAGATCTTGGTTCTCATTTTTTCCCCTTACCCTTGCCCTCCCTTTACCCCCTCCTTCCTTCCCTATTTACAAAAACTTTATTTCCATTTTTTCACTTTCTCATATTTTTTTCTTTCTCATTTCCTTTCCACTACCCTTCCCACTTCCCCTACACTTTTATCCCTTTTCTTTCTTTTACACATTGTCAATTAACACTTTTTAAAGAAAGTTCTCCACCTATTCATGTGTTTTAATTGGACTTAAAAAACTGAAAATGATGTGTTAGAAAATGATAAATGACCAAATTAACCAATAGCTATTCTCTAAAATAAGGATTTCGTAGCCAGAAAACAACTGCATTGCTTAGTATTCTACTCCCAAATGAAGCAAATACAGAGGAACTTTAGAATAAAACAATAACCCCAAACAAACAGACCAAACTCCTTGAACTGAGACTTAATTTTCCTTAGAATATTTAACACATCTTCCTCATATGTTACATACCAGTAGCCCATGAGTGTCTCTGTGTTATATCGAGGTGCCGCTAAATGTCAAATATCTGCTAGTCAGCTGGTAAGGAGATCAGGAAAGGTTTATTGCTTCCTTTGTTTTCTGTGGTCCTTATGAATGGTCAGAAGTGTGGCTAAAAATTCACACACCACCGGATAAACACAGAGCAGCAGCTGATGCTAATTTCCAAATCAGGAAGGGAGGAGACCTTCACAGTTGGCCACCTGGAGCAGCTCCTGTTCCCTCCACTTTGTGTTGGTGTTTGTTCTCGCCAAAGATGGGGAGCCAGTAGGCTGGGCTTAGGGAAGGGCAAACCCTGAGCTCCTGTTGCAGATGGTGCAGCAATGTCTAACTTGGAATTACAAGGACATCAGCCACTGGCACTGATCCCAAGGCTTATAGGTAAATCACTGCCATAGATGGGTCACAGAGAGTCTAGCCCCAAAATGCAGTGGCAGAACAAGGGAGAGTTCTTTGATGTCATTAATATAGCGATGACCATCATCTTTGGGTGACTTGGCATCCTGAAGCCCAGCACAGCCTCAGTCCTATATGGTGAAACTGATGGCATAGATAAGTTTTTGCTGGTATTCATAGGCTGTTGATAGTGATTGAGTCGCTGATATTTATTGACTGTGCTAGGGTCAGTAACAAAGTTAGCTGCTGACTGACAAGATAACATCCTGAGTTGCCAGTGTACAACAGTGATTCTCAGAGCTTGCCCTATCCCTGTCCCTATGAAATAAAAGAGTAGGCTCAGAGCTTTTCAGAATTTGGAAGGACAGAGTGCCACCAGGAGTCCATGAAGGCATAAGGGAAACTGGCTGCCTCCAACAGTAAGTTTTTTCTTGATGGTCAAACACTGAAACTTCTATTTTAAATTGTAAAACAAATACCAGTTATTATGGAGTAGTCTATCAAATTCAAACTCAATTTTAAAATAAAACAGACTGGGAATAAATAGCCATGCTCTAAGCTTTAGGGGAGCTAATTTGGTTTTCTTTTCAGCTAGGTAACTTAGTGAAAGGTTTGAGAAAATTGTTCAGTGAAAGAGTGATGTGACTATTCATTGATGAAACAATAAGATAAAGCAAGTGGGTTGAAGCTGAATGTCTACAGCATGGCTTGAAGTGTTTGCTTTACTTCTGAGACAGGCCTCCTTTATTTCCAATACTATATTTTGGGATACTATTTGGGAAGCTTTGTGCAGCCCATAGGTTTGGCCTCTGATCACACCTTTGTTTTTTATGCTCATGCTAAGTAGGATTTCCCATGTATTTTTCACTTGAGGATGTCCTGGACACGACTGTATGATGCTAGAAAGCAGGGTCTCTGACATATTCCACAGTTCTAGTGAGTGCAGATGTCTTAAATTGCAGGACCTTATGCTGGTTGCTTTGTTTTTAAATTTAATTTTCAGTGCTTTATAAAGGTGTTTTGGGCGTATGCAATCTGTGACATTAACAGTTGGCATTTATTAGCTTGGGGAAACTCAAGGTCTCCTACCCTCTTTTCCTTTTACATCCTATTGAACTTTAAAAATCTCTCTTTTTCCAACTCTGAAACTTCAGCAAAGTCCTACAGACTCCAGGCATTGACTGAAGATGCTATTCTAGTGTTTTTGGGGATGGTGTGATATATGCATGTAACCCTCTTTGGGTTTTGGCTACACTATGCTATTTGTGTGATGAAATCACAAATGATGCTACATTTCTCAGAATGTATCAAGTGACATGTTACTATCTTACAAATATGGGGTGTGTTGAGGAAGAACTTTATGAATCCATTCAGGGATGGTTCAGTAGATTATGAGTCAGAATTTTCCAGAAAGAAGGAGCTCATGGCAGATATAGATTGTTGGATGTTTGGTATAACTATCTTTACACCAAAGATATCAATCAGATGTAGGCCTGAGCTTGAGTCAGGGAATTGAGCCTCACAGTATGGTCAGTTAAGCAGATGTCCTGTGTCCATTCCAGTTATGGACAGTTGACCTTTCCTGTTCTCTATAGCATATGCCTTCTCCTTCTCTACCCCACCTTTTTTCTTTTCTTATGCTTGCTTTCCTCTTCCTTCTCTTGCTGTTCACCAGAGTTGCATAGAAGGCCCAGAATCTCAGCTGGTCCTGCCAGAGGTGGGAGACAAGGGTGTGTTTTCACAAGCTCCAGGTGAGTCTGATGCTCACTAACATTTGAGCACCTTGGTTCTAGTGTAAGTGGCTGGATGCCTTCCTGTCCTGCAGCTCAGGGTTCACAGTTCTGCTGAAGGCTGATGTTGGGGATGATGGGGAATCTTCCTGGGCAGAGGATGAGCATCAAAAGCTAGTGAGCACGCAAGCCTACTCTTTTATTTCATAGGGAAAGGGATAGGGCAATTTCAGGGAAGCTTTGCAGTCAGCACACTGGACTGTCATGTTGGTTGGTGGGATAGTCCATGGATTCTTCATTGTTGTAGACCAATACCTTACAGTCTTCTGAAGGATACAAATGTCCTGCTGGCCATTCCTGGTTCAAGATAAAGAGGCCGACAGACAGAGCAGTCAGGCATTCTTTTATGTTGGTGAAGAGCAGGGACTCAGTGTAATTGATCAAGATGTTGATGAAGATGATAAGTAATGCTTTCAATTCATGATGCCAAAAAAGTCATCTGAATATGGAGAGTTACATATTTGGAAAGATTTTTCAATGTAGGTTTTCAGCAGTAAGTTCTTTTTTGCTCTTACCTTGTTTTTAGTGGCCTTGTGATCAAAGCCTAAAGGTAAGTTCTGTGACACATTCATACTTCAAAGGCTGACCATGAAGCTAATTAAAGAGGGTTTCCATTTTTGTCACACCCAGTGTGTCAGCTGGCTTTCTGTCACTGTAACAAATACTGAAGATAATCAGTGTATAAATAAGTTTTTTTTTGCCTCACAGTCTATTATTTGGAGGATAAATGCTTTGGGCTTGTGGTAAGGCAGCACATCATGGCTGGAATAAGTGGCAGAGGAAAGTTGTTTGCCTCATGGCCAGGATGCCAAAGAGAGAAAAAAGAAGAGGCAGAGTCCCATAACACCTTATCAGGTGATCTCCCTGTGACCTAAAGGTCTCCCACAAGGCCCCACCTCTCATAGGTACCACCACCTCTCATGCACTTTGAGGCATACTTACAGTTTAAACTATAGCCACCACAAACACATCTGATGTGCTTAATATATGCTAACTATGATACTGAGTGCTTTGTATGGATATTATAAAAACCATATATGCTAGGTGCAGTTTTACAAAGAAAGAAATAGAGGCTCAAGAAGAATTCTAAGTCACTAGTAAGTAGATTTGATGTAGATTCTGAGTTAAGAGTCTGTTTAATTTAGAAGCTGTCCCATTTAACCAGCATGTCATTGCAAATGCTCAAAGTTTCATGTTGAATTTCAGATTTTTTTCTTTTGAAAAGAACAGATTTTGCCTCTGTACAAATTTGGAATGTTTGCCAATTTGTGAAGTGGTGTGAATCAGGAGAAATATCCTGATGTCTGCTATAATCAGGTGGTCATTGTTTCACTCAGTTTCTCTGGGAAGTGGATACTGTATAGTAATTGCAGCAGGTATTATGTTATTGTTCAGCTCTGAGTATAACTTACCTGGTTGCATTGCATGAAGAGTGATGGAGGGAATGTACCCCACCAAGTTTGAAATACACTCAGTGCTGGTGGATATGAGCTTGATTATGCTCAGCAGTGTGACTTCCTGTTTTCAAGATAAAAGATCTACAGAAATTTATCTGAAAATTTCAGAAGGCTTTAGTGACATGATCTCATACAGCTTAGAGAAAACACTTAAATAATTTAATTGCAAATAAATTTGAACCATATGCAGAAATTTCTTATGTGCACATCAGCTTTACAGAAGATTATCAGATGATATATAAAAGATGTTTGATTGTATATATAACCCAGAATATTAAAGAAAGGAAAATTTTAAGATACTTGAAAAAATGTGGTTGGATTTTTTCTGAATCTAAAGATTAGATAGAGAGACGAATGTGTTTAGCAGAGTGGCATTCTTACTTCACTCTGTGTGTGCCACTCAAATTGAGCTCTGTGTAGCCACATGAAAGGCTCCTCTTGTCCATTTACTGTTTGCTGATGATGCTGTCTGGCTCCTCATAGACAATGCCTGCTGAGCTCCTACTTTTTCAGGGAGCCTGCCCAATGTTAACATTCCCTCTCACCTGCATGAGCAGAAGGGCTTGGGGGCTGGTGGGAGGTACCGGGATAAGGGCTGAGCTTAAATAGAAGGAGCATTATTAAGAGGGGACATACTTGAAATCAGAATGATGACATTTAGGCTACTGCTTGGCACTAAACATATGCATGACCTCAGGTAAGCTGCTTCACCTTAGGCCCTGTTTTCTTATAGGGTTAGGATCTTTCCCACTTTCTTCAGGGCTGTTATAAGGATTAGGATTAAGATGAAAAGCTCGAGAGCTTGTTGTAAACTTATACAAAACAAGCCATGTGATGGGTTGTCAGAGCTGGCGTAGCCCTGTTGTCTTCAGCTGGTTTGTGGGCCTGGCCCCTGACACAGAGTAATTAGACACAGGCTGGTGCCTGGGGTAAGGGAGCTTTGTAGTCTGATAGGGCAAGCTGCTGTCCCCACCACTGGATTGTATGGCTGATGCATGGTGGACCTGATGTGCTTTGGAACAGAGCCTCTGGCTGGGCAACTCAGGCAGCACACTGGTACCATTTGGACTGAGCTTCTTCCATTGGAACTTCACTCCTTCCTCCTCTAGGATCCTATCACTTTTAGGAAATTCTGAAGTTTTTTGCTTATTACTATTTTGTCAGCATTTATTATGGAGGGGTAGGGACCACCGAGTTAGAATCCATTTGTCCTGAGCAGAGACTTGAAGAAAGTGTCCCCAAAGCCCGGGACTACTGCATCCACTCTAAGGCACTGACTGGAGAGAACATAGGCTGGAGCAGAACTGCAGGGAGAGAAAGCCATCTTGTGTAGAAGTTCATTTTCTAGCTCAATCACGTAAGACTGTGCATTTCATTTTGCTGAACCATACTATTTGATTAGAAACAAAAACTTTACAATAATCACTATCTCATATATCATGGAAAACATTTGTTAAATCTTATAGGTTATTCTCTTAGTTTTTAGGAATGGGATGTTCTGTGACTGATCAAGCAACTCTAGCTAATCCGTCAAACTTTACTCCTTTGGTTAGATTCACTCTGTTGAAACCTACAGGTGTCTGGCATTTCAGAATAGCCATTTATAAAGTGTCCTTATTAATGTGCTGCTGAGGCTCACACTAACTTATGACATTAGTTTTTGTTCTTATGTATTAGCTGGGAATTTTCCAGTCTAATAAAAGTAGTCAGAATTGATGATGAGGTTAACCAAAGGAAGGAGGCTTGGGAAGTAACTCATTAGAGTGGTGCCTATTATCCTAGCAGCATCCTCAAATAAGAGTTAGAATATGGTTTACTACTGGAAATGGGCAATACTGTAGTCATATCATCTGTAGCACTTGTTCTCAAATATTTCAGTTACTTGATGTAAAAACAAAACTTAAAAACTATGTAGTGGCCACTAGACCACACTGCTTTGAAGAAGTTAACAAGGAGAGTATTTCTCAAGATTAGTCACTTTAGCAAGAGGATTTTGCAAAACTAATTAATGTAACATGAAGAAAATAGCAAATACTGTGATGAACAGTTATGGTGTGTTATGATGGCGTTTGTCTGGAAGGGTAGGACTTACAACTTTGAAGCAACATTTAGACCTCAGACAGATATTTGTTAGTATTTAGCTCTTAACGGTTCATTGTAAAGGCAAGGAAAGCCTCTCTTTTCATCATTGCAATGAATAACTGGAGGAGAGTTTTAAATAGCATATAATAGATCTATGCTGTATTTTTACTTTGACCTTTGGCTCTTGCCAGAGAATATATAGTTTTGGCCTAAAGGGAGCAAAAGGAAATAGATGAAAAGGGACATTGTAAAGCATCCAAGATTTGTGGCTGGCAGCCTCACTGCATGGTATGTTTTCATTTGAAGTTCTTGAGACCTCTTGGTATGCAATGTGGGAAGACCAAGAGGACAGAGAAATGATCTTTCTAGGGTTGGCTACCAAAAGAGAGGTATTTAAGCTCAGAAGTGAATTGAAGCTTGATGTTTGCAGAGATGTCATATA
>NW_022900926.1:25242349-25257562 GCF_012274545.1 Fukomys damarensis | reverse complement strand
CTATGTCATGTCCTTTTTAAGAAAAGGAAGTGCCCAACAAGCCCTTGAGAGTGCGCATCCGGTCCTCAGATGACAGGCTGTCTGTTGCATGGAAGGCACCACGCCTGTCAGGAGTCAAGAGTCCACGCAGATCTCGAGGTTTTCTTCTGGGTTATGGAGAGAGTGGTCGGAAGATGAATTATGTTCCATTGACAAGAGATCAGAGGACACATGAAATTAAAAAACTAGGTAAGTTTAATATTAATTAGTATGCAATGCTTTGGTGATTGTCTTAGTTATTTTTCTTGTTGCTGAGACAAAATATCTGACACCCAAAGTTAAAAGAGGAATGGTTTACTGTAGCTAACAGTTTGTAGAGGTTTCAGTCTGTAATCAGCTGGCTCCAAGGCAGGGTGGCATGGCAGAAGGGCATCACAGAGGAGAAATAGTTCATGGCAGGCAGAAGGCAGCAAGACAGCAAACAGTGAAGTAACAAAGCAGCAAATGACAAGCAGAGACCCTCTTTTTGTTTCTTATATCCTATCCAGGCTATTCACTCTTAGGGAAGTTAGCACTCAGACCCAGGGTGGGGCAGCCTCAATGCTAGCATCAAACTAAATTAATTTCATTGTCATATCCTTGATCCCAGTATTATACACCCTCGATATAGTCACCTCTGAAAAGCCTTACCTATGACCACATGAAGCTTTGAGGGGACATCTAGGTTCAAGGCATAGCATTCCATCCCTGGCCCCTGAAAGACTCACGCACTTTATGCAAAAGATGGTTTAATCCATCTCCAAAAGTTGCAAAGTCCTAACAGTTTTGCTGAAAAGTATAAGTCTAAAGTCTCCACTGAGATTTAAGGCAATCTCTTAGCTGTAGGCCCCTGTACAAATGAAAAGGAAATTTTCATTTTACTTCCAACATAAAATGGCACAGAATAACATTTCCATTCCAAATAGGGGGGTAGAAAGGACAGGGACAAAGCAAGCCCAAAATCAAGCAAGGCAGACATTAAGTCCTGTAGTTCCACATTCAGTATCCAAGGCAATCTGTGGCAAGATGTGAACTCCAGAGGGCTTGGGTGGCTCTGCCCGTATGGCACTGCTGATGGTTGTAGCTCCCATGGCTTCTGTCTTGGGCCAGCTGTGCTCCTTCTTTGTTTCCACACTCAGTCCACATTCCTGGATTCTCTGACCTTCTGAGGTCTCCAGTGTACCTTTGGCTTCACATTCACAGCTTCACAAACTGCCCTCTCAGGGCCATACTGCCTGGCCTCCCAAGCCTTCTTCTGAAATCTGGGTGGATTCCTTCATGACCCCACAACTCTTCATTCTGTATGTACCTAAAACCACCACCATGTAAATGATTCCAAGGTCTGCACCAGCCTGAGCAGTAGCCAGGCTTCTTTCTCTATTGGCTGCAGGGGTCAAGTGTCTGGATTGCTGCGCACTGTGAACCCAATCATATTTTCTAGGCCTCCAACATTCTGGAACATAGTACTTTGGAGGCTCTTTTCTCAAAGTAAAATTTTTTCACCTTTGCAACCTTGAGGCTGCAAAGGCTATAGTCCTCCTATTTCTTGTGACATCCTCAGGCCATCTTTTCAATTGTCTTGTTCTTTTTCAGAAACCAAGTTCTCTGCTCTATCTTTGTAGTCCACAGCTTTACTGAATCTTCCTTTCTGGCCAAACTCACAATGTTTTAAATCATTCTGCTGGGTTCTTTGCTCTCAATTCTCAGTATAGATCTGGCTGAAAGCCTCAACAGTAGCCATGCCACCACTTCAACATTAGACTGTCTTGAAATTTCTTCTGCAAGTTTAATTACTCTGCTGCCCTCAGGCAAAGTCTCAGGACATGAGCAAAATGCAGATAAATTTTATGCCAATCCATAATACACATCATCTGGAGTTCAACAGCCAATGCAGTCCTTTTTCCCCGAAGAAACTTCCTGAGCCAGATCTTTACTGGCAGCATTTCTATCAGCATTCTGGTCTTCTGATATCTGAGATCAGAATCTCCTATCAAGTAGAGCTCAAGTGATCCAAGGGCTACTTCTTCATCCACCATTTCCAAATCTTTCCAAACTCTTCCCACAAGTCAGTTCTGAAGGCTTCTGAACCATATGGTCAGGTACAGTCACAGCAATGACCCCACTTATCTGGTACAAAATTCTGTGTTATTTAGTTTTCTAATTGCTACGAAAAATACCTGACACCCAAAGTTAAAGGAGGAAAGGTTTATTTGTCCCATAGTTTGTAAAGGTTTCAGTCTTTACTCAGCTGGCTCCAAGACAGGGTGTCATGGCAGAGGGGTATTGCAGAAGAGAAACAGTTCATGACAAGCAAAATGCAGCAAAGCATCAAAGTAGAAAGCAGCAAGGGACAAGCAATGTCCCTTTTTTTGTACTTCGTATTCCATCCAGGATATCTGCCCTCACACCCAGGTTGGAGCACTCTTAATCTTGTCCAAAACTGTGCCAAACCAGTCAGTGGACTAATTTAGTAATCATACACCCTTGATCTGAGTATCATACTTTAGATCCAGCCATCTCTGAAAAGCCACATCAAAGACTGCGTGAGGCTTTTGGGGCACATCTAGACATAAGCCAGAACAGTGATCTCTGTGAGCATTCCAATATTTAGAAGATCATTCATGAAAAAACACTATTTTAGTTGTAATAATCATTTCCAGGTATGACAGTTATTTGAAATCATATCCTTGGTTCTATATTCTAAGCCCCCATAATTTAAACCTTTAGTCAGGGTTAGGGCAAGTCTGTCTTCTAAGGTCCTTCCTGATCCAACAGTACTGACTCCTTGAGTGGAGTCACCTTCTGCATGAGGTTAGGGCTGATGCTTTTCCCATCTCGGCTCCATTTTTATTATTTTGTTCTTTGAAACTTTGTCTTAGACTCCTGGGACCATGGATGTTGGATCTTTTGGGGATCAAACATGTGGCAGCTGAGTAAAACCACAAAGTCTGTCTCATCTTAGGATTCAGGGTTAGAAAGTACCCTCCAACTGTCTTTACAAAAACCAGTAATAAGTATTCTTTTTTTGTTTTTTGAGACAGTGTCTCACTATGCATTTGAGACTGACCTGGAGCTCACTATGTAGCTCAGGCTGGTCTCGAACACACAGTGATCCTCCTGCCTCAGCCTTCCAAGTGCTGGGATTACAGGCATGCACCATCATGCCTGGCCCAGTAATAAGTATTCTAGTGCCACTTCTCACTCAGAGACTCTAGAAAGACTTGGCAGCCTCTCCAACTCACATACGTTGGGCACCTAGCAGCTTTCTGCACTCATGATGGTGTGAAGACCAGCTGTGGAGTCCACTCCTCCCGTGGGGTGAGAAGGCTGAGGTAGGAAGAAAGTCTGGCTCTAGCAAGGAACAGGGAAGACAGACAGCCACAGGTTCATGGAATATGAAGGGGGTAGCCACAGAGAAGATACATGGTGTGCACGACTTAGTGCCTCTTCAGTCCTGAAAGGTAAGATCTTTTATCAGACAGGGTGAGGGGTGTGACTGTCTCACCCCTGTGAGCCTGTCCTGTGGCACTGAACTCCTCCTAGGACAATCTTGGGCCCATGGTAGTTTCAGGAGCTCAGCAAATCAAACGTAGACATTAAGAACTTTAAGAAATACATCTAAAGGCATCTAAAAACTTTGGGTGTGTGAAATTACTTGTTTCTTGGTGGTTCTTTGAAAATAATGGGAAACTGCTTTTCACATGTAGTTACTTTTACATGCTCCTAGATTGGGAGTCAAGCAGGAGATTTTCTTCTTTGATAATTTCTGGCATGCTTCCATTGTCAACAGCACAAAGAAATTAGCAGGGCTGTGAAGTGACTCCTCTGTCTAGCAGCAGAATTTGGCATTCTGCGATTCTGATTCTGAGTGTTACCCATTTGATCTTCCGTTTTGTGAAGCATACATTTCAGAGTTCTTCAGTAGAGTAGCTGTGAGTGCCTTTAGCATAAACATTCACTCATGTCACAGTGTGAACTTTCCTGTTTGTAGAGAAAGCAGGTGGTCCAATATTATGCCCTTCCCTAGAATTTTCTGATGAGAAGACAGCAATTCACTTTATGCAAACAGGGCCCTCAGTGTGAGGTCTTTGAACACAGTATCCATTTATTTAACTCAACATGTTTGTAAAGACCAAAGGCCTGTTTCCTTATTTTCCTCTGAAGGAAGGGATTTTGTGTTCTCCATTCCCTTTAGGGTCTCAGTATTTATAACCTTGTTAATTTACCAAGAGGTTACAGATGTTATAACTACCCACATCAGAAATAGTTCAGGTAGCCTCAGTTTAATTCTTGACTTGATTAAAGCTGCAGCAGGAAGCTTGGTGTCATCCACATCTGGGATGGGTCTCTCCCTTAGTTTGCTGCCATGTGTGTCAATCACTGATAGACCCACTCAGAATTTACTAACCTGCCTGATAGTTCTTATTCAAGTTAAGTTGACATGACACAATTAGTAATCACACTGTTTTTATTAGTAAAATAAGGTCAGATTAGAAGATAACCAAGGTTTCACCTGAGCCTCAGCTTCTATGATTGCATAGTGTTTAAGAATACAAGTTTTAGCCAGGCATAGTGGTGCTTGTCTATAATCCTAGCAGTCGGGGAAGCTGAAGCAGGAGACTGCTAGTTCTAGCCTGGCCTGGACAACCTAGTGACTTAGCAAGACAGTGTCTCAACATCTCCCCCCTGCAAAAAAAAAGGGGCTGAGCTCATAGCACGGTATGAAGGTGCTGGATTAAATTCCCATTACTGAAAAAAAAAGTTCAAGTTTTATTCCCTCATTATAATTTTTTACAAATACAATTTTAAAATTTAGATTAAGTTAGATATGAGTGGAAACCAATGCATGGATGAGGTGAGGCTAACTAACTGAAAGAAGAATCCAGAAATAAAGGTTACATTTAAATCTTCCAATTGCTCTTAACACATCTTTAGAGACTCCACTTAGGATTTTAATTTCAAACAGTACAGCATCCTACAGAAACAGAAAAACTTTTTGGGATACTAACCTATCACACTGGCTCTCCTTTTTCCCCTTTCTTCTTTCTGAAAGCAAACAGAGTAACTGGTATATTGAAAGTAAAAAGAAGTTTGGGAAATCCTATGAGCAAACATGCTATTCTTTTCTTTTTAAAATAATTATTCCTCTTTGATATTGATAAGATAGAAACCCACTTTCTTCAGGAATCATAGGTAAAATCTATTCAGGTTTTTTTTTTTTTTCACATAATAGTGCTCTTTTTTAGTTTAGTTCCAACAGTTCTTGGGCTGATTTTTAGCTGTTCTGGAAGTAGAAATACTTGTGGAAAGATGGAATGGGATGGACAAAGGGATGGGGAACACAGACCATAGAGGCTCATGTGTTCCTGAGAAATCAAGCAACCATCTCAGCCCCTGCTCTTTGGTCCCCAGCCTCGGAGTCAGTGTACGTGGTCTCTCTGCAGTCCATGAACTCCCAGGGGCAGAGCCAGCCAGTCTACAGGGCTGCCCTTACGAAACGCAAGATTTCAGGTAAGTTCCAAGGAAGACTTGGATGAAACCACGGTGTAGACTGAATACCATCTTGCTTCCATATGGTGCTGACTGATGGATTATATGAATTTTATATGGGGAATAAAGGAAACAAGTGGGATGAGTTGGTCACTTTTGGGGTGCAGCTATGTGTCTTTTACATGCAGAGTGATCTTGTGATGAAATTCATTTCACTGTGCATTCTGAACAGCTTCACTTGCAATGGCTTTGCCATGATTGGAGGAGTCAAACATGATTCCACCTAAAAGCACAGTCTGGTTCACCCATAAATTGCTCTTAGTGAGACATCAACAAAGTGGGAGAAAGAAGAGTAGTTGTGGAGGGATGGCATGCAATTGTGCATACCAATGTTATTTCATCGAACTTTGAATGAAACTATGATGGAGACAGGAGAACAAATGTAATGATTGCTTGATGATAGCCTGGTCATTCTTTACTTACTAACGGGTATTTATGTCCATTCATGGGTATTTTTTATATTACTCATATATTAACAAATTATATAATCTTTTGTGGGCCACATGTCTTAGGTTTAAAGGGGGCAACTACCAACATACTTATTTCCATGAATTCACAGTGTAAAATGAAACTCATGATGGGGCCGGGGATTTAGCTCAGTGGTTCTGCCGCCTGTCTCACAAGCACAAGGTCCAGAGTTCATCCCTGATATCAGAAAAAAAAAAACCCAACAAAAAAACTCATGATGCTTTTCACACAGTATAAAGAAGTTCCACACATATGATGTTTCACTTTTATTATTCATTGATTGCTGCCATAAAGAAGCCCTTTATCACTTTTCTGATAGGTCAAATATTTCTTTATTTTCCTTCTTCCATACCCTTTTGAAACATGGTGCCCTAATAGTGAGAACAAAACAAAAACCCGGAGACTAAAAAGCAAGATTAAAGATATCTTGCGAATCTTAATTTGTTGGAGATTAACCTATGGCTATGTCTTTGTGACTGTGATGCGTTCTATTGATGACAAAGATAAATCTCTGTAGAAAATGGGCAAACTGAGTTGTTTTATATCTGCATATAATTTTAATTTCCTTTGCCTATTTAATTCCTTTGTCTTATATTCTAAAACGTGAGGACATTGAATCCAATGTGATTCTTACAGTTGTTTGGAGCAGAATTTTCAGTTCATGTCATGATCATCAAGGAAGTGCAAATTAAGCTTTTCTTCCCCTAAACGTTTTCTGCTTCTAAAATTTTTATGATTTTTCTAGAAACTTATAGTGTACACTGAGCAAACACTGACTTGCTTGGAGCATCTTCCACCAAGGGGAAGTGTCTGCTTTGCTGTTGTTGGTGATTGGGTTGGGCAGCTTCTGAAAGGGATTTCGGATTTCTTAGGCTGTGTTAAAGAAGACCAAGAGTGGAGGTTTTGCTTTCTAAATTGGCCAATCAATTAAACTTTAAAATTTAACTCATTTCATTTTACCTACATTAAACATAAGCAACCTAAAAGTTATATAGGGTGAATAATAGATGCTAAAAGCCAGACGAAGTCAAGGCAGAGACTATAGTTAGAGACAGCTGTCCCATGTGTCCAACTGTCATTTCAGAAGAGGATGAACTGGATGTACCTAAAGACATCAGTGTTCGAGTTATGTCATCCCAGTCTGTACTTGTGGCCTGGGTGGATCCTGTTTTGGAAAAACAGAAGAAAGTCGTTGCTTCAAGGTATTTTTGCTTATTTCTTTGTCTTTATGCTCGAGAGATGTGACTCATTGGGAGGAATCTTACTGAAGAGTCACAGCAGGATAGACTTTTCTGTTGAATGGTAGAGATTTGTCTAATGCCTTACCTTAGTGGTTCCTGTTTAGTCATTTATCCACTGCTGAATTGTTTCATGCCTAGCTTGTTTGTGACTAACAAAATGCACCTTATTTTTTCAGACCATGGTGTACTATTCTGCTTTTTATACTCATTTGCAATTGCAATAGAAGAAAAAACAATCAGAATGTTAAAATGATCTTTATGTTAGAAAGCCATTGGTCCAAGGGCCGGGGATTTAGCTCAGCGGTTTGGTGGCCTACCTTGCAAGCACAAGGACCTGAGTTCAATCCCTGATACCACCAAAAAAAAAAAAAAAAAAAAAAAAAAAAAATCCATTGGTGAATATAGCCATCAAATTTTTGTGTTGAATTACCAAATGGTTTATTTAAACAAGAGAAAGCCAAAGATTTGGTGGCTTAGTGGCTTAGTTATGTATTAAATCTTAAACTTATCTGCAGCCCGGAAAGAAGGATGTATTTTCAAGCGAATGTAGTATATACAGAGATGCACACAAACTGCTAGCCATGTTGAATATATCGTTTCCTTGACAGTCTGCTAGTAAAAAATAAAGACATCTGCTTCTTTTGAAAGACCTCAGAAGGTGAGTGGTAGCTCTCTTCTAGACATGTGGCCCTCCCCCATATGTAGTATCCTAATTACCATCATCTTTGATTTCCAACCTCTTGCTTAAAAACAGGGAAGGCTTGAGTCTTTTTTAGCAGAATTGCTTTGTTAATTGGGATGGCATGTCTTCAGCTGAAGTCTTCTGACTTATGGAATATAATGGGTAGCATATTTTTAATACATCAAATGCTTTCTACTGCAAAGAGGCCGCAAAAGAAAGAAGAGTCCAGTAAACAGCATTTGGCACTCTTGGAGCGTTGAGGATGTCTGCCATCTGAGGATTTTGAGTATTACCCTCAATGTTTGGTTTCTCTCCAGGAAAATCACTCACTGGAGTGTCTTTTACAAGCTCCACTATCCTGCTGTGTTTATTACACATTTTTTGCTCCATTTAAGGTTAATAAGTCTACTTGAAACCATATTTTCCTTTGCCTCCTGGACATACAGAAACATGCCTGATTTGGCATGAAATGACTCCGTTTTGACACCTTAGGCCAATTCTGATCCTTAATGTCATCCCTTTGTACAGTATACACACACACATACACACACACACACACACACACACACCCCTATCTCTGAGAAGGTAGTTCCCTCATATGATATGTTCCATTTATATATTCCTTCTCTTTGTAACTCTATTTATCTTTTGAGCAGTAAGACATTTTGGTCTTAAAAAAAGTATCATGCTCCATCTTTTTAAAAAAAATCTTATTGAGTTTATTGGTACTTTTTAAGTATGTAGTACAGTTACATTCATCATTGGGATCTTGTACCTTTACATGACAGATCTGGGTTCTCATTTTTTCCCCATACTCTGCCCTCCCTTCACCCCCTCTAACCTCCCCTATTTACAAAGACTTTGTTTCCATTTTTTCCTTTTCTCATATTTTTTCTGGTCCCTTATTTCCTTCCCCCTACTCTTCCTGTTTCCCCTACATCTTTAGCCTTTTTCTTTGTATTTCACATTATCAGTTATACAATTTGTATATAGTTATACAATTTACACTTTTACTTTTCACACCAGAGAAACTATTCAGTATTTACATGTGTGTCTTATTTATTTCACTTAAGAGTATAGCCTCAATATGCGTCCATTTTCCTATGAATGACTATAGTTTCTCATTCTTTATGGCTGAGTAGTACTCCATTTTATAGAAAAACCACATCTTTTTTTTCTCATTGAGTTTATTGGTACATTTTAGGTATACAGTACAGTTACATTCATCATTGGGATCTTGTACCTTTACATGACAGGTCTTGGTTCTCATTTTTTCCCTTTATCCCTCCCCTCCCTTCACCCCTCTTCCCTTCCCTATTTACAAATGATTTATTTCCATTTTTTCATTTTCTCATGGAAAAATCACATCTTTATCCATTCTCAAACTGATGGGCATTTGGGCTGTTTACAAGTTTTAGTCCATCTTTCCAGGACTATTTTAGATACCCTTAGCTGAAACTTAAGCAGATTCTTGGAGCCAATAACATAGCCAAAAGTTTAGATTTTTTTTCTCCTTTTAAACTTCCCAACTTAACACCAACAGTGATAAAGGAGCAAGGAAGGAAAAACAGCAAGAACTCTAGAGCTTAGTTGCAAAGAATCTGACCAACTGGATACCTTGTGTTGCATTTTCTTACAGACAGTACACTGTGCGCTATCGAGAGAAGGGGGAATCAGCCAGGTGGGATTACAAGCAGATTGGTAATAGGCGTGTGATGATTGAGAACTTGATGCCAGATACCGTGTATGAATTTGCAGTCCGCATTTCACAGGGTGAAAGAGATGGCAAATGGAGTACATCAGTCTTCCAAAGAACACCGGAGTCTGGTCTGTATTTGAAATGGCCTTTGGGTTTGCTATTTGTGAATTGCTCCTAAAATCATATTTAAAGGCAATTTAAGAAGCCTATGGTGACAAAGGCCAGCTTGGGCATTTAAAAAAGTCATATTAACCCTAAAACTTGATACTGTTCCTATGTATAATACAAATCAATTAGGATTAGGGGTTGAGTAAAAGAAAAAGTTAATTACAAAGAGAAATAAATGCAAAGAAGTTAGGAACTGTTTTATTGTGTCCATGTTTTGTCCTCTGCCAGCCTTTTCCCTTCGCATATTGCTCTGACCTGGGTAGCTTGTAGTCACTGTTGTATGTATGGATGCCCCCGGGTGATGCATGGCTCTTGATATAGGGCACATGCTTCTCTCCTGAGGCTAAAGTTGTGTTGAGTATGGAGGAGAATTTTATCCTATAGCCGGGGCTACATTTCTCCTTTGAACTATGCAGTGATAGTTGCATTTCTAAAAAGTTGGAATGGATTTTACTCTTCTTTATATAGTTCAATATTTAACCTCAACAGAAATTCAGAATTCCTAACAGTACTTCCCTCGACAGGTCGAATTTTACTATATAAGTTGGTAAAAATTACATAAATCACTGTAGTCCACAGAGAGCAAGTTTTGTCTCATGTCATAAACATAAACATAGTAAATAGGTCTCCAATAACCAGTGTGTACTGAGCCACTATCTACCATTTACTTTTAGGAATGCTCCATTACAGCATTCTAAAATAGTCGATTCTTTGTTGTCTTATAGCTCCTACCATAGCCCCTGAAAACTTGAATGTCTGGCCAGTCAATGGCAAACCTACAGTTGTCACTGTGTCTTGGGATCCACTGCCAGAGACTGAGGGGAGAGTAAAAGGTGAGAATCCCATCCCGTACACCCTAAATTGCATTGACTCTGATAGATATTGCATCTGCTCACAGCTTTGGGGACTGAAGAAGAAGAAGAAGGGAAGCAACATATGTAGAAGAGGTGCTGACCCCAGGGCAGAGGTCTTATCCAGGTCCATATGGGGTTTCCATCGTCTCAGACTCACTCAGGTAGTCACAAAGGCAATTATTCTTTTCATCCTCCTACAGGCGAGGATGTTTTCCATTGCATGGGGGTGATATTACAACCGTTACTCCTGTTTCCTTACTAGGAGCTTTTCATTGTGCCACTGAGATTGAGGAAGCAGAATTTAGTGGGAACGCCATGGAAGCATCAGTGCCTTTATTGACAGCATAGATACTTTTAATGGGATTGAAAAACTCAAGTAACAATTTTCAGAAAATGGATTTTGTTTTTCTATTCATCAACCTTTATTTATTTATCTATTTGGGTCAGAGAATGTATAACTGTGAGACAGAAAAAATACGAAGTTTTTTTTTTGTTTGTTTTTGGTACCGGGGATCGAACTCAGGTCCTTGCATTTGCAATGCAGGCAGCAGCACCTCTGAGCTAAATCCCCAGGCCTAAGACTTTAAAATAATAAAAATAGATAAAATATTCACAACTAGTTAAACTTTCAGAAGTCTGGAGACATGTCAAAGAGTCATACTTTTTTTCCCCCTGACAATTACCCATGGAAATGTACCCCAGAAAAAGATGGAATATTTATTGTAGAAAGGAATATTTTTATTGTTATTAGATTTTGGGGAATGAGTTTGTTTAACATATCTAGAAACTATGAAAAGCTTTTGTAAGTTTAAAGAAATCTGAAAGATCATTACCAGTTAGTCTCATTTGAGATTTTCTTAATTGAAGATGTTAATTGAAGATGTTCAGGGGTCACTTAAACTTTAAGTTATCTTTCCTGACAAGCAGCATGTATTTGTGTAGAACAGTGGAATTTAAGGAAGATAGATATGTTTATCTATGAGGTGATATCAAAATATATGATGAATATTTAAATTAAAAAAATTTATTACAGTTTAAATCACGTTATCATTAATCTCTATCAAAATATTTGTCCTCACTTCAAATACTCTTATCCCAAGTTCATGCTACTTTCTGAAGCAGTTCTGGAAATTGTTCATGTCTTTATAAGGTATGGTAAAAAATACAGTGAATCCTGATGCCCAGTACCATCCAACAGAGGCAGACTGGGAAAAGCATTATAGTGAGTTTTCATCCACCTTATTCACCAGATCTGGCATCATAAGACTGCTGGCTCTTCCCCAAAGTTAAAATGACTGTGAAAGGTGAATGCTTTGAATTGATTTAGGTCATCAAGTCAGCTATGACAGTGTAACCAAAGACAATTGAAATGACTTCTAGAAATGCTTCAGAAAGTGACAAAAGTGATGGGGTAAGTGTGCTCCAAGTGGTGGGGGGAGTATTTTGGGGGAGAATTAGTGGCAGTATGTCTTTTAATGTAATTAAAAAATATTTACCATTCATCATACTTTGTGATCCTGCCTTGTACACATAAAGCTTTCTCATTTTCTAGTTTTTAAAGAATAGATTATGCTATTCTTTTCTCTTGTTGCTCCCATCCCCATTGTAATAAATCAGAAACAAATAAGAGAATAAATATTTAATGGGTTCCTCTGAATAATTACCTTTATAACAATCTAAACTTTGGCTCTTTGTGTATTAAGTACTGATACTGAAAAGGTCTCTGAAAATGAAATAAAGGCTTTTTTTTTGGCTGACTACTATTTTAGTTTTTTAAAAAAGACAATTATGCTCCTATAGTGAATTTATTATCATCCTACTTATTTGTTCTTTTTTTCTCCCACATCTTGATTTATATTTATAGCTCTTTGGTGAGAAAAGCTCTTCATTGTCAATTAAATATTGCCAGAAGCAATAATAGCTACTGAAGTTTTGTATGAGGGACAGTCTTGTGTCTTAACCCTGCCCACTTTTTATAACGTTGTGGTGCAGGGACTAAAATGCATAATTACATTGGGATATTTGTAATGGATAAAATATATACAGCATAATAGGAAACTATACTTTGACACTGTTAAATTTTTCCAAATGCATTTAAACCATTAAAAACTCTGAGTCACAAAGTTTTATATACAGTGAGTTCTCTAAAGTCTTACTTTTGACCACTGCAAATGACTAGTTTGTTCATTTTTTAATGAGAAAAGAAGGCTATGTTTTTCCAGAGGAATGCTACAGAAGCATTTTTGGTTGAAAGTTTTTAATTAATGTATATTTTAAAGATTAGAGACTAGGATAAAAAAGACCTCCAATACTCTTACTAATTACTTATATTTTTGTGATTCAAATTGTTTTTCTTAGATCACATATTCATATTATTTTATGTTTTGTAAATCATAAGCTCATTGAGAAGAAAATAGGCATCAGTTTTTAGTTAGATGTTAAAATCTTCAAAATATGACTTCATATGTTATAATTTTTAATGTGATCAAGGAGATATTTTAGTTCCTTGGACTGAATTTTCCATGATTTTCAAAGTTTAGAGCCAAACACAGTGGTGATGCCTATAGTCTTAGAATTCTTGGAGACTGACTCAGAAGGACCTCATTTGAGCTCAGCCTGGGCAACTTAGTAAGACCCTGCCTCCAAATTTAAAAAAATGTAACCCCAAAGGCTGGGGATGTGACTCAATGTGAAGGTCCTGGGTTTAACCCTCAAGGATGCAAAAAGATAAAAAAGTAAAACCAGAAAGAAGTTTAAAGGCATTACAAGCTTATAGATACAGTCAAAGATGGAAACATTAGATATCACACCAATCTGTTACTTAACACCTAACTTTCACAGTTGTAAATGCTGTGAAATATCAGCATATGTTGAGTAAGGACTTCTATAATTCCTAAAAAAGTGGAATTTCATGCCAACTATAGATTTTTCTGACTTAACACGTGAATACAAGTAAGCAGCTTGGTAAACCAAAACTCTTGGGGATGGCAGTTATTCGGAATCAATTCCTAGTGGTTACCACTTTTTCCATGCTTTCTTCTATTTTGGATATATCATCTTACCAAAGTAGTAAATAAAGATCCCAGAGAAAAAAAAAGATCAGAGTAAATATTTTTGGTGAATTGTGTGAAGACTGGTCTCCTAGGTTCTGTGTGTTTAAGTAAATCGCCTGCTCATGAACCAGCCCTGCCTGGGGGCCAGAGAGAGTGTGAGCGCATCTGCTGCTCTGCCCGTCTGCTCAGCTGTCTACTTGACCTGCATCGCTGGTGTGTTAGCTTTAGTAACGCGTGTTCCAGTTCATCCTGCCCACGCAGTCTGTCTGCTGGTCACAGGACTGTTGTCAGGTTCCTCCTTCCAACCGTCTGCCAAATCATTTCAGAATACATTCTTTCCTACGCCCCGGCCCTCAAACCGTTCGGAGCAAAGTCCCTCACCTACTCTGGACACACTACTTCTGCCCTGGTGGATGGTCTGCAGCCTGGGGAACGCTATCTGTTCAAAATCCGGGCCGCAAACAGAAGAGGCCCTGGGCCGCACTCCAAAGCCTTCATTGTCGCTATGCCAACAAGTAAGCACCTTATGCCCTGCCTCTCTTTTCTACCTCTCTTCATTCTTGCTATTTGTTTTGTGTTACCTTGAATCATGCTCTTTGGTTAAGACCTTTGAATTGCGAAGATATCGATTTCTAAAATATCAGAAATTAGTCTTCCCAAAGACTAAAATATTATTGATTGCTGATCATACTAATAATTACTGCCATATCCTTAATGACGTAAGTTTATATCACTGTGTAGTGAGGGATTTATGTTGACAGGAAAAGAACATTTCTGTAAGTGTAATGTGACATTTTAAATTGTTAACCCTCTCTCTACACTGCACTTAGCGGTTTCAGTTTGTTCTCCATTATACCCGAGTGCAGCTTTATTCAGAAGAATTTGAAGTGTCTGGTTTATCTAATTAGTATCAAAACCAACAAGTTAATAAAGATCCAATATTGGTGTGGACTGTTTTTAGATCATGTTTTCTTTTCTGCTGCTCCACATTTATGACACGTATGAGCAGCTCCACCCTTCCTTGTGTGCCATGAGGACCCACAAGATGCACACAGCTTTAGCAGGTAACAAACTGTGGAATAGATAAGGTTTGCTCCCAGGGAGTCCCCCGTTGCTATAGAAATCTCTCTCCCCTTCCAGCAGCCTTTGTTTCTGTCAACCCTGCTCTTAAAGTGGGGTGAGAGTAAAGGTATATTTAATATAGTATTTTGCCTAGTACAAGAGTCTTTTAAAGTTTTAATTTGGAATTGCAAATGCATCCATTATGAAAAGAATTTTAAGAAAGAGGGAGGAAGTAAGTAAAAGGGGAACAGAGCTCTCTGTAATGTCTCAAAATTAAAAATTTATTGCTCACTCTAGTCACTTGCAAGTTATATACATTCCCATGTATTCTGGAGCATAGGTTACAATATTTTGCTAGTGATCTCTCTTCCTCTCTCTCTCTCTCCATATATACATATAGATATATCTATATCTATAT
>NW_022900926.1:25164850-25242115 GCF_012274545.1 Fukomys damarensis | reverse complement strand
ATATAGATATAGATATATATATATATAATTTTTGCAGGAATTGAACTGAGGACCTTGTGCTTGGGGGCCAGGTGCTGTGCCATTGAGCAAAATCTCTGGCCCCGATCACAATATTTTATATCTGGCTTAGTCGTAGTTCTTGCCTGTTAAGAACAGCTATAATATACATTTGCAATACACTGATAATTAGTTAATTCTTAAAAAAATTCTATGTAAGACTTTGCAATTGCCAAATTGGTGAATTGGAATTATTTCATAGTATTCTTAGAGGATTGGTTGTAGGACCACCCAGGATACTAAAATCTGAGCACTAAATGCTTCATGTAAAATAATGTAGTATTTGCATACCCTATACTATAACTGATCTCTAGTTTACCATATCATATAAATCATCTTTAGTTTATTTACAACATCTGATACAATAGAAATGCTGTGTAAATAGCTGTTACATTGTATTATTTAGGAGAAAAATGACAGAGAAAAAGCATCTATACATGGTCAGTACAAGTGCAATTTTTTGCCAAACATTTTTTATGAGAGGTTGAATTTGGAGATGCAGAACTGATGGGTATGGAAAGTGACTGTATTTCAGAGTACTCACAGCAGAATTCCCTCGAATAGTAATTTGTGGTAGTCTGTGTAGTCAATTTGCTTATATTTTCTAAGACCTATGCCTGTTACTTAATGCAAAATAACTTCTTAAGAAATAATGCCCATAATTGGGAAAATGATTTCCAGTGTTCTTAAAAATTACAAGTGGTCAGTTATGTTCGTTTCCATACTACTGTTGTAATTACTTTGTATTGCACAGTTTTGAATGTTTTCTTTAATGCCAATTCTTTAACATTTTTTTTTTTTTATAGCCAGTACCAGTGAGCCTAAAGTTCAGCAGAATGCAGATCGTCGGAAACCAGAGCCGTCCTCGCCTTTTCCCAAAGCTTCAGCTCCCTCAGCTCACACTCCTTTGCCTAGTTCTCTCCCAGGCAGAAATGTGAAGGACCCTCTCCTTGATTTGAAGAACAAAATACTGGCCAATGGTGGGGTGCCCAGAAAACCCCAGCTTCGTCCTAAGAAGACTGAAGAGTTGGATGCTCAGTCCACAGAAGGCACCGACAAGGAGGAGCTGGATTCCTTGGAGGATCCACGCACATCAAACTCCCACACTCAAGACCAGAGGCGAACCCTGAGGCTACCAAGTAGATCTGGCCACTGGGTCCCAGCCCCTGGCAGGATTCCACCGAGGGCCCGAATACCTGCAGTGCCCCCAAAGGAAGGCATGGATAAGCGTGGCCCCTCACTGGTTGCCCACCCTCACCCAGGGGCTGCCTCCTCTGAGGAGGATTCCCCTGCCCACCGTGAGGCCACCCAGGGTCCCTCCCCACACTCCTACGGGGAGCCCTCTGTCAGCTCCATTGACAACAACTCTATGGACGGAGATGAGGAAGAGCGTGCTGCAAGGTCCCCCCACTCCAAGGCCACCACATTCCAGCAGCTGCCTTCTAGGACCCCAGCCCAGTCCCAGCCAGCCCTGTCCTCCAGCAATGAGGCAACCTCCAGTGACACAAGGCCCACTCACCATGGTGCAAAGCCAGCCTTACCTGCACGCAGGACACCCCATTCTGGGGTTATGAAGGAAGATTCCAGCGCCCCTGTGCCACCCTCAAGACTTTCTCCCCCTTTCAGAGGGTCATCTCGGCTGCTGCCCATCCAACCGCATCCTGGCCCTCCACTCTCTAGGGGCTGGAAGGACGGTCACCCCCTGACTGTCAACTCGCACGCACCTTCACAGTCTACCCTGTCTGTCCCCGTCTCTTCTCACCTCTCTTCCAGTACAGAGGTCTCTGAGGGAGGGGATACTTCTGATGGCAAGGGCCCCAGTGACAGGGATGCAGAAGATCCTGTGAGGCAGGCTGAGGCCACTGTCCTCACTCCAAGGGCCCGACCTGCTTCTGGACACTTAAGTTTGCTCAGGAACAGGCCCTTTGCTGCCAATGGCAGGTTTCCAAACAGGCTCCTCAATGGCCGAGGACCACGGCTTCAGCCCTCCAGCTTTCCCCAGGCCACTATGGCCTCCAGAACCCTCCCCAAGGTCCATTCCCAGTCAGGTTCCCATCCTAGGCTTGGGTCAGGTATCCATGGAGACGGGGAGGATGAAAAGCCACTTCCTGCCACTGTGGTCAGTGACCACAGGACTTCCTCATCCAGGCAGCTCCCCTCTGGAGGCTGGGACTCTTCAAGGAGAGGCCCCCAGAGAGGGGGAAGCCAATACCGGAAAGAGCCTGTCCCAGAGAGCCCTAAGTCTGCGGGGACAGATATAAATACTTTGGACAAATCCCCCTCTCTGACCTCCAGGGCACAGGACATTGAACAAAGCACAGACGTGGAGGTGGAAGAGCGTTCTCCCAAAACTCAGCTAGTGTCCACGGGACGTCAGCCGTCCCCTGCCCGTCCTCCAGCGCCAAGGACTCAGCTCTACCCTGGGGCCAGTATTCCTAGAAGAATGGCCCCTGGCCGGGCCTCACAAAATCAGCCCCTCGCACCGGTTTCCACTTCCGAACACCAGCATGGGGGTGGCACCCAGAGCAAGGATACCGATCGGTCCCTTTCCCAGCCTAAACTGGCGCTGGCTCCGGCTGGGCATCCCCGCCCCCGCCCCACGACGCAGGGCAGCGCCCACTCCTCAGATAAATTGGCAGGGATCTCAGGAGGATTGCTCCGCCCAGCTTCCCAGGGCCAGGACGAGAATTCCCAGAGCAGCTACGAGGACAACAGCACAGAAGTTGAGGCCCAAGATATCCGCGACCCCACACGGGCTGCTCGGCCCAAGGATGCCACCCCATCCCTGTCCAAGTACCATCAAGTGGCATCTCCGGCAGGGACCAGAGAGGACAGACGTGGCCATGCAGGCACATCCCAGAGGCCCAGCAGGCCTGGCAATCCCCAGCCCCGCACCCGGGTCCCAGGCAAGGCTGGGGCACAGGTCACATCAGGAAAGGAGTCTCCTTCCAAGCGCCCACTGCCCTCCAAATCTCTGCAGTCGGTCTCCATGGAGGAGGAGGAAGAGGACATGGGAATTTTAAAAGGAGGAAAGGAGGACCCTCTGTCTTCTGCTCCAAAGTGGCCTTCTTCCTCCACCCTCAGGGGCAGCAAATACTCGGATGGGAGCCTCAGCAAGGACAGGCCTACCATTGTACTGGCTCCCAGAGGAGGGAGCTCTGCGCAGGAAGAGAGCGCGACCCCGGGCAAGCGACCTCTGGGCAGCCTCCCAAGAGCCTCGCACCTGCCTACCCGCTACCCTCCTCGCAACCCCGCTACCCTGAGTCCCAGCGTGAGCACCACCTCCTGGCCTCGGTATACCACTCGCTCCCCTTCGAGCGACTACTCCACCACACCGATGCTCTCCTTGAGACAGCGGATGCAGCGCAGATTTCGCACTCCTGGCTTGCGCCAGCCTGCGAAACCCTCTTACGCACAAGGTAATAGATTTTAAAAAGCATCAGCCCCTTCCCTCCCAGGGGCTCAGTAGTGTTCATTGCAATTCTTGAGAGGTTTTTAATTTAATTTAATTTTTAAAATTTTATGTTATTGGGTATCTAACTACATCTAAGCACTGTTTTTAGAGCTTTCCAGGTGCAACATAATTTTATCCTTTTAAATAGTCTCCTAGGGTTTGCCTTGCTTTTCAGATGAGGAAGCTGGGGCTCAGGGATCCTAGCTGCTTGTTTGAAGTCAGACTGTTATGAAAAGTCTAAGCTGCAATTCCAGTCCCAAATACTAATTCCACGACTCTCTGTCATTCTGTTGTCCCATATTGCCTCTCTGAACCCCTTAACACATGCTCGTAATCTGTGAAAATGTGTCACAACCGCGAAGTTCTTTTTGTGTTTAGTTGCCACCATATGTTTAAGGAATCAGCAACAACAAATTAGATACGTATGTAGGCTTATTTTGTTCTTATATTCTATATACAAAACTCTCAACCAAACATACCACAGGACAAATTCAAATGTCTAGGATTTGAATCCCTCGGACATTGCAACCAGTGAATATCTAAAACCGCCATACCTTTAGTGTATGCTAACGACAGTCATCAGCCAGAGGAGTCAGACAGATGTGTGCCTTGTATTTCCATAACACAGCAGAATATAGATCTTAGATCCTGCCCTGGAGACCACCTAAGCTCAGCCAAGGATCTAAGGTATTTACCATAAAATTGCATTTAAATTTGAACCCTCCTTGCATATAATTGGGGCTTCACAGAACATTCTTGAATGAATGTTCTCGTATTGTTAATCTGTGCAACACACTAGTCATTTTAGCCCAATGCAAAGACAGAATAACGCCCCACAATGAAAGACAGTTTTCCACTAAGATTGACTTTTAAAGCAAAATTAAGGTGCTGATTATATAAGTAAAATTCAGTATTTCCTTGGACATAGTAGGAACTCAGTCCATAATTAATGGGTAAACACAGGAGGGAGAGAAATACATCTTTGATCTGCAAGACAGTGTCAGAAAACTCAAACACTTAGCATCCTGTGAGGTTGAACCCATTTGAGGCCTCAGGGGACTGTCTCTGAGGGGAGAGGTGGAGACAGACAGAAACAACAACTTAAAGGGCAGCTGCTGCACCTCCTGCTTCCTATCTTGGTCAGTACTTCCCAATCAGCATGAGTTCAAGCTCTGAGACAACACTGGCATTTGTACTTGCCAAGTGATGATTGGCACCCAAGTCAGCTAGAAATAGTTGTCCTGTTTGGTATAATATGCCAACAACAGCAGGATTCCATTTAGTACATCTTGGAGAGAACTTTTTCTTCTAATCACCCCTCTCCCTCCAACTTCTGACTGGCTAAAATAAAGCTACACCTACTAAAGTCTTTAACTCTGTGTGGCAAATTTAGTTATGCAGCCACGTTCTCATTACCCACATATTGTTAGAAAACTGACTTTACTGTACTTTTTTAGTAAGCATTCTAATTTACCATGTAGAAATCACACTGTAAGATTATTGTTACTTAACATATAGGAGCGACTGGTTTAGTAGTGCTTAGTATTTGCTTGATACAATGTATTACAACTTTTGGTTTGGGATAATATCAACAGTCTAGGAAATGTTGAATTTACCAGGTTCTGTTATTTTTTAAACTTTGAAATTTTTTCACTGTTTAGGTTATAATGGCAGATCCAATGTAGAAGGGAAAGTACTTCCTGGTAGTAACGGGAAACCAAGTGGACAAAGGATTATCAATGGCCCTCAAGGAACAAAGTGGGTAGGGTAAACTTCTTTAAGCATTCCAGCTGTTGGAGAGAAAAATGATAAATACTGTGGACCAGTAAATCAAGTGGTTTACTTCCTTTTCTTCTCTGGTTTTAACCACATGAAGATACTTGAATGTGGTTTATTTCAAGGCTCAGAAAATGTTTGGTTCTCTTTATTACTATGACATCTCACAGCTAATCGATGAGGCCTGGGGCTGATTTACATTTATCTTGATGGTTCGGAAGTTCAAACAAAAGTGTGGCCTGACCGTAGCAGAGTCTGATTGAAGGCCTCTCAAATAAACATGTTTTTTCTGCTCTCCTACCTTTATTTGATTCATATTTTAGCTTATTGTTTGATTAAATATTGCATGTATTTTTTGCTAGTTTTCTCAAATCCTTTATAAAAGGAAGCAGGGTAAAAACAAATAAAAATCTCTGAATCAAATAGGCAGTTTTCTATTATATTACCTTTGAAATCATTGAACAATTGTTAGACTAAAATTAAAAACACACATTAGTGCTTTATGTATGTTTAAACAAAATGACTACTAAAACCCTGCATTAAAAAAAAAAAACCCTGCCTGAGGGTAAGATAAATGTTTAGGTAATTATCATGAAGTGATAATAATGGATAGAATGTAATGTTCAGGGACTGAAAATATTCTTTTAAAGAATAAAAAATAATTCACAGTGGAATTTTCAGTCAAAACTTTCCATTTTTAATGGCAAGTTTAGGAAAACATATCAATGAATTTCATGAAAATTTTAATCACTGATGATCTTAAGATGAAGTTTACCATTTCTCAAAGGAACAGAAATTCATAGTAGGAAGAAGGCAAATTAAAACAAAATGTCTTTGCAAACAATTGTGAACTGGAGCAGTATATAGTGGATTTCTAAAGTTATATTTATATAGATCAATCTCTTTTTTGTTATCAAAACAACACCCAACAAAATGACCTGCTGAAAGACTTCCTCCCACAGCCTGATCATGCAGAGCAGGGGGATTCAAATGTGAACCAGTTTAGGGCTGCTGTCAAATCAGACCTGGGGTCCGATGGAGTGATTTGTGCATCTGATGAGTCGCCAGGTGAAGGGGAGGTGATGGGAGGCTTTCCCGAACCACCAGTGAACATCACAAGCTTCTTCCTTCATAGAGATAGTAATAATATTTTCCCAAGTTTCATCGAATACTATATTAGGCAGCAGTATTAAAATTAACTTGTTTTAAACTTAATAATTAAATTATAATTTGATTTTAAACTTACACAGTAAAATGCAAGCCCTGTATGTTTTTAAACACTAGCAATACATGTTCATCTGAATTAAATACTTCAGAATTATGTGAAAAAGAAAATAAGCATCCACTATCCCAGACCATTTTTCAAAGATAGCCACTATTTGCAGTTTGGAGTGTTTCCTTCCATAATTATTTTCTCTGAAATTTCAAGCTTATATACAAATATGAGTATATTTTTGTTTTTGCAAAAGAGTGAGTCCTACATACTAAGTACACATCAGAATAGGTCAGTATGTATAGGATTCCCATATCCTTTTAATTGGCTATGTACAGGCCATGAGGTGTTTACTCTCTCCTCTCACTTGATGGACCTTTAGACTGTGTCCTACTTTTGAGCATTAGATCCGTTTTACTAACTGCTAAAAACATCTAAGCATCTTTTATGTACTTGAAAAATTTAAACAATTTACATATTATATGAGTAAATGGTTATCATGTGAAATATAACTGTTTTACCCTTTGTTTTTAAAACTTTGCAGTTAATACTAACACAAAGAATATTTCCCACTCACATTATGGGTTTCTTCTGTGGGAAGTTTCATGCATATGTATAAGTAGCTAAATTACTGTGATCATTTAAAAAAGTCCAATATATTCTTTATCTGTGTCATGATTTAGGTTGTGGACTTTGATCGTGAGTTGGTGTTGAATGCAGAAGGGAGATACCTCCAAGATTCACATGGAAATCCTCTCCGAGTGAAACTGGGAGGAGATGGTCGCACCATTGTGGGTAAGCAAGAATAGTTTTTAAGGAACAAAGTTGTACTGGATCATCTGTAGAATAACAAATATCTTCCACCTCCTCCACACTTTAGTGGATGCCCTCAATCCAGTTTCTTTCAGCCCTATAGGAAGAAGATTGTCAAAAGAGGCAGAATTTAGATTTCTCTCCCATGACCTTAGCTATACTTTTCCTGAAGACATAATTCTCTAGAAATGTGTTTACTCCTTTTTTTTTTTCATTAAGTCTATCGGTACTTTTTAGATATACAGTGCAGTTCCGTTCATCATTGGGATCTTGTACCTTTGCATGATGTATCTTGGTTCTTATTTTTTCCCTATTCCCCTGCCCTCCCTTCACCCCCTCCACACTTCTCTATTTACAAAGACTTTGTTTCCATTTTTCCCTTTTCTTGTATTTTTTCTTTTCCCTTCTTTCTTTTCCTGTGCCCTTCACACTTCCCCTACTCCTTTAGCCCTTTTCTTCCTATTTCACATTATCAGTTATACAATTTGAACCTTATTTACACTTTTAGTTTTTCACACAAGAGAAACTAGATCTCTTCTGGTTCCAAAGGAATTTTTGGTTTGTTTTCTCTAGTTCTGTGAAATATACTGTTGGAATTTCAATCGGAATTGCATTGAATCTGTAGAGCAGTTTTGGTAGTATGGCCATTTTCACTCTGTTGATTCTTCCTACCCAGGAGCGAGGGATGTCATTCCATTTTCTTATATCCTCTTTGATCTCTTTTTTCAGAGTGCTGTAGTTTTCAGTGTAGAGGTCTTTTGCTTCCTTCATTAGATTGATTCCTAGATATTTCATCTTTTGGATCCTATTGTCAAGGCTATTGTCTAATTTCTCTCTCAGCAATTCTGTTATTTGTGTACAAGAAGGCTATTGATTTTTGATTGTTGACCTTGTATCCAGCTACCCTACTGAATCTGTCAATTAAGTCTTGAAGTCTTTTAGTGGAGTATTTTTTGGGGTCTTCTATGTAGAGTATCATATCATCAGCAAATAATGACAGTTTAATTTCTTCCTTTCCTGTCTTTATTGCTTTTATTTCTTTCTCTTATCTAATTGCTGTGGCTAATGTTTCCAAAGCTACATTGAACAGGAGTGGTGACAGTGGACATCCTTGTCTTGCTCCTGATTTTAGTGTGAAGGTTTTCAGAATTTGATCATTTCGTATAATATTGGCTATTGATTTTTCATATATAGCCTTTATCACGTTGAGATAAAGACCATCTATTCCAATTTTATGCAGGGTTTTTTTTTATCGTGAATGGGTGTTGAATTTTGTCAAATGCCTTTTCTGCATGTATTGAATGATCATATGGCTTTTGTCTTTGACTCTGTTAATATAGTGTATCACATTTTTTAATTTACATATGTTGAACCATCCTTGCATCCCTGGAATACATCTGAATTGGTTGGAGTGTATGATTTTCTTGATGACCCTCTGTATTCTGTATTCTGACAGTATCTTATTGAGGATTTTTCATCTATGTTCATTAGGGAGATTGCCCTGTATTTCTCTTTTTTGATTGGGTCTTTCCCTAGTTTTGGAATCAAAGTAACGCTTGCTTCCAGGAATGAATTTGGAAGTACTGCTTTCTTTTCAATTTCATTGAAAAGTTTAAAGAGTAGTGGCAATAGTTCTTCTCTAAACGTTTTGTGGAATTCACCAGTGAAGCCATCAGGGCCTGGGCTTTTCTTTGTTGGCAAACTTTTAATTACATTTTCAATTTCACTGATTGTAATTGGGGTGTTTAGAATTTTTTAATCTTCTTTATTCAACTTTGGTAATTCATATGTATCTAAAAATCTGTCCATTTCCTCTGTGTTCTCCACTTTATTAGAGTACAGGTTCTCAAAGTAGGTATTGACTATCCTCTGGATTTTTGTTGGATCTGTTGTGACTTCACCTTTTTCATTCTTAATTGAATGGATTTGAGCCTTTTCTTTCCTTTTTATGACAATGTTGGCTAAGGTTTTATTGATTTTATTCATTATTTCATAAAAACAACTCTTTGATTCATTGATTGTTTTTGTATTCTCTTAGTCTCCATTGCATTGATTTCTGCTCTGATCGTTATAATTTCTTCCCTTGTATGAGCTTTGGGGTTCTCTTTCTCTGCTTTTTCTAGGAGTTTAAGATTCACCATTAGGTTGTTTATTTGAGCTCACTTTGTTTTCCTAGTGTGGGCATTTACTGCTATGAATTTCCCATAGAACTGCTTTCTTTCATTGTGTCCCATAGATTCCTGTGTGTTGTATTGGTATTATCATTTATTTGTAAAAACTAACTAATTTCTTCAATTCCCTCTGTGACCCATTGATTGCTCAGGAGAGTGTTGTTCAATTTCCATATGTTTGTGAAGTTCTTAGGATTTCTTATGCTGTTGAACTCCAATTTAATTGTAGTATTGTCAGATAATATACACGGGATAACTTCAATTCCTTTGCATTTATTTGAACATGTTATATGAGCTAGTTGTGGTCCATTTTGGAGATTGACCAGTGTGCAGCTAAAAGGAATATGCATTCTGATTTTGTGGCGTGGAACACTGTAGACAGCTATTAAGTTCATTTGTTCAAAAGCTTGGTTGAGTTCTAGTATTTTGTTTTTGATTTTTTTTGTCTGAATGACCTGTCTATTTGTGACAGTGGGGTATTAACTACAACTGTATTCGTCATGCTTATTTAGTTTTTGATGTCCCTTAATATTTGTTTTGTGTAGTTGGGGCATTAATATTTGGTGCACATATATTTATGATTGTCATTTCTTTCTCTAGGATTGTTCCCTTTACAAAGATGTAGTGACCTTCTTTGTCTCTCTTAATTAATTTTTGTTTGAAATCTATTCTGTCTGCAAATGAGATAGCTACCCCTGCTTTTTTCCAGTTTCCTGTCTTGTGGAGAACTGTTTTCCATCCTTTTACTTTCAGTCTATGAATTTCTTTTTAAACTAGGTGTGTTTCTTGCATACAACATATTGTTGGATTTTATTTCTTAATCCATTTTCCAGTTTATTTCTCTTGACTGGTGAATTGAGGCCATTAACATTGATGGTTATAACTGCTAAGTATTGAATTTTCATTGTCACATTATTGTCCTGTTGTTGGCTGTTTTTAATTTTTTCTCCTCACCCTTTCCTAATTGATTTGCTCTGTTGGGCCTCATGGTGTTGTGATCTTCATTGTCTTCATTGTCTTTTTCTAGGATATTGTTTAGAATCCTTTGGAGTGCTGGTTTGGTATTGATGAAGTTTCTCAGTATTCTTTTCCCTATCCATTTTGAAAGAGCATTTTGCAGGATATATCAGTCTAAGTTGGAAGTTGTTTTCTTTTAGGGCTTGAAATATCTCACTCCTGGCTCTCCTTGACTTGATGGTTTGTGTGGAAAAGTCTGCTGTGATTCTGATGGGCTCTCCTTTGCATGTAACTTGTTTCTTTTCTCTAACTGCTTGCAATATTTTGTTCTTCTTTTGGGTTTTTCTTTCTTTTTTTTTTTTTTTTTTTTTTTTTTTGGTCTTCTTTTGGGATCTTGATTATTATGTCTAGGCATAGATTTTTTTTGATCATGGCTAGTTGGAGTCCTATATGCCTCACTTATCTGTATGTCAAATTCTTTTTTTCTGTTTGGGAAGTTTTCTGTCATTAATTCTGTGAACAGTTTTTTATGTCATTTGTACTTTCTCCTGCTTTTCCATGAACTCTTATCAGTCTTATATTATTCTTCTTTGTGTCATCTAGGAGCTGTTGGATTGATTTCTCATGGTCCTTTACTATTTTTAAGGGATCTCTCTTTTCATGGTCACTGACTGCCATTCTGTCTTCCATATCTGATATTCTGTCTTCAGATTGGGTCAGTCTCTTGTCGACACTTTTAATAGAGTTTTTTTTTTTTAAATCTTCTGGATATTTATCTGTTTCATGGATTCCATTTCTTTCCTATGCTGGGCATTCATGGCTTCTATCATGGTCCTGAACTCATCTATTTTTTTTGTCTGTTTCTGTTCTAAAGTCTCTAGTTATGTTTTTCATTATGCTCACTATCTCTGTAGTTATCTGGGAAATTATTTCTGTTTGGAATTTTTCTAGAGCCTTATTCATCTGTTTTGTTACTTTATGTGCTATCAGTTCAGGGTGTCCTGGTGGTTGATTGTCAGACTTTTCCACCTCATTTCCCCTAGAATTTGCCATTGGTGAAGTGGAAGTCCATATTTGTGCCTTGCTTAAGTGTTTTCTCATTTTTATTTTTGTTTTTGGTACTGTCCTTGTTTTAATTCCTGGGTTAATACTTCGATCTTCCAGATATAGCTGATCTTTAGTTTTGAATCTCTCATGACTCAGAGACACTCTCATTTTCATAATATCAGGAAGGACGATTGATTAAATCAATGACAACACCTTAGCCCAAGTGATACAATCAGCAGCATGATAGCATCTAGCACATTTTAGAAACTGAGTCCAGAGGACTCAGGAAGATCATGTAAACTCTAGGAAACTGTTGAAGACAAGAGGGAAAGAGATAGTGAAAGAAGAAAAAGAATAGAACAACTTAACAGTAATAGGGAAGCTATAAATTGTACTCACTTTCCTTTGAGATTAATGACAATTGAGAGAAGGAAAAAGAGAGAAAAAAAGAAAAGGAAGAAAGCTGAATTAGAGCGGGAAGAGGAATCAAAAGGGGGAGGGAGAACAACGTGGGAGAGCAAGAGAAAAAAGAAAATAGGAAGAATTTGAAGAGTGGGAAAAATGAAATTAAAAAATAAAAATTAAAAATTAAAAATAAGAGGAAAAGAAAGAAAGAAAATTGAAGGGCCTCCTTCTGGATATGTCTCTGCTGTCACAATAGATAATGTGGGCAGCAATGTGCAGATCTAATTCAAGTAGTCTCAGCAAGCCATCAGCAGACCCCTGAGATTCAGGCTGATTTCTGGCTGTAAGGCCCAAGTTGAGCTCCCTGACCTCTTGAAGGGTTCAATTCTTCAAGGTTCTACTGCAGGTTCCAGCTGCCCTTCCCCTGAAGATAGTCCAGGTTCAGATGGGAGGTTGTGATCCATCCAGCTTACCAACTATGGTGGTCAGGTGTTCCTTTATTGCAGGTATTCACTTCTGCTCTATCTTCTGGAGCTCGTACATTGGCCTTTATGACCACCCAAGAGCATGTGGGTGGGTGGGGGGTTGTGATGCTGCAGGGTCACCTGTGTGGTTCTGATTGGAGGCCAGGGGAACTCAGAAATGTGTTTATTCTTGAAACTGGCCATTTAGAGCAAGGAGTCTGAAAGTTATGGCCCACAGGCCAAAATCCTGTAAGCCTGTGAACTCAGAATAGCTTTTTTAAATGATTGGCGGGGGGGCAAGATGTTTTAGACATATGATATTTCTATGAAATTTGAATTTCAGTATCCATAAAGAAAACATTATTGGATCACAGAAACATTGGTTATATATCATGTAACTGATTTGTTATGTATTGTTTATGTATCATGTGTCAATTATTTTTTTGCCCCACAAGGGCTGAATGAAGTATATTGACAACAGAGACCATCTGGCCTCTTAAAGCTTAAAATATTTACTCTCTGGCCCTTTACAGGAAAAGTTTGCTATCCTTGGTCCAAAGTAACAGTTGTGTTCCTTAGTAGTAGGAATGAGATAAAAGAAGGAGTTACTTCCCTTACTAGACACTAAGAGTTTTCTGGGGTAATGGAGTATACTGATGAAAGATTTCTGTGCAAGGAAATACAGGTTAATAGGCATAATAAGCTCAGAAAATTCTAGGTAGCAGTGGATATTACTATCTCAGCTGATACACTATACATCACTCCTTTGCATTTTACTATGCATCAACTTTGAGAAGACACTTTCCATTAGGTTTTTATTTCCTCTGGATCATTTCACCTTGTTGCATAGCTCTTGGTTAATTTTGTTTCAGATCTTGGAGGGACACCTGTGATCAGTCCTGATGGTCTCCCCCTCTTTGGGCAGGGGCGACATGGCAAACCCCTGGCCAGTGCCCCGGATAAACCCATCTTGAGCCTTGGAGGAAAGCCTCTGGTGGGCCTGGAGGTCATCAAAACAACCACCCTTCCTCCTACCACAACCATGTGGCCTACCACAACTACGACCACTGTGCCTACCACTACCTCTCCTCGACCCACAAGGGCCACTGCCCACCGCATGACCACCACCCGCCACACCACCACCTCCCACCGCATGACCACCACCCACCGCACGATAACGACCACACTTCCAATGACTACAATCCGAACTACTATGCCGACAACCACCACCACCACCACCACCCCTGAACCCACCACTCCCATCCCTACCTGTCCCCCTGGGACCCTGGGACATCTTGACGGTGATGGCAACCTGATAATGGGCTCTAATGGCATCCCAGAGTGCTACCCTGAAGAAGGTAACCAGCTTTGTTCAATGGTAACCCAATCCACTTAACTAGTTTGCTGCGTTTCAGAAGAGAGGCCAAGCCTGCAGGAGAGGGGTAAGTAATGTGCATAGCAAAATGGTAGTTTGAGGTGGCTGTAATTCCTGCAGCTTTTATAGTATTATGTTAAAAGCAGGGTTGTTAGATTTAGCAAGTAAGAAATATTACATGGGGCATAACTATACAAAAATTTATCTTGCTGCTTATCTAAAATTCAAGTTTACTTGGGTACCTTGTGTTTTATGTGGCAGCCCTTGTCACAACCCAAGGCACTAATTTAGCTAATATTTGTGACATAATTGGTTCAGTTAATGTTTCCTAAAGTATTTCCCACTGGATACTAGTAGATTAGTGGTATGTTTTTAAAAAAGAAAAAAAAATTCTGTGATTAACTGTGTGATTTAAACAAGGTTTGATAAATTTCTTACTGTTGGATCATTGACTAGCCTCCTTCTGAATCTCCAAGAAAAGCAGTGTTTGACTGATGAACGCCCTGAGCAGCCTTCTTTTTGGAAAATGCCAAGCCTCAAGTGTTTAGGCCTCCCATAGAAACTTGAGCTTTCCATAGGGTAAGAGGTGCACCATTTCCCTGCTTTGTCGTGCTTGATCTGGGCCATCCAGCTGTGGTTGATGCTGTCCATCTTACTGCTGGGAACAGCTTCTTCCCTCTGAAGAATGGGAGCTAGAACACATTTGCCCAGGCTGTGGAGAGCTGATGTGTCATAACTGTCCTTTCTGCTCAGGCCCCTCTTCCAACTGCTTTGGAAGTTGTCAGCCTAGATCAGCAGTGGAGATAAATTCATGTTCTTTTCATGGGAAAATGCCAAATAAACAGTAAAACTTTACATATCTAAAACGTTCACACCAAAACATAAGCAAATATGTACAGAAGGGGAGTGGAGACACATTCATCTTCTTTGCATGGGAAAATGCCAAATAAACAGCGACACTTCACGTATCTAAAGAGTTCGAACCAAAGCATAAGGAAATGTGCACAGAAGGAGAGGACCACTGGGAAGAAGACTTTTAATGCTATTTATCCAGTAAGTACACATTTGAATTTACCACTGTATTTGTAGCATGAGAGTGACTTCTTCTGTGTACATTAATGTGTTTATTTTTAAACATAGAAGTATAATTAAAATAGATAATTTAATAGTTGGTTGTAAATAAAAGTGATTATTTTAGATTTGATTTTGGTTACTGTGGATACACTGCTTTTCTTTTAAAACCTTATAATTTTTTTCATATGCTTTTTATTTTTGGACTTTCATTTGACATGAAAGTCAATATTTTTCTTGGGATTTGTGTATCTTTTCTTTGCAAATAGTGATATCTGTCCTATCTATCTACTTATATTTATTCTTCAGATATTCTAATCTAAGCTAAAGAATAATTTGCTTCCAGGCAGCTATTTGAAAAAGTACAAATCAATACAAAGTCTTGGGTGAAAAAATTAAATTTGGGGCATCTGTATATATGTCATCAATATACTAATGTACTATATATGTTATTTTAAAAATATTTCTGTATAGCCTATCTTCTTATTTCTGTTATTTTAGTAACAATTTTATTAAACATTTTTCCTTGCATTAATTCTGATTCATATATAGAAAGCTGCACATATTCAATCTACACAACTCCTTGAGTTTGGGGATGAGAATACACTTGTTAATTCATCACCACCATCAAGGCCACAGACATATTACCTTCTGTCCCCTTTAATTGCTGGTATTATTCTTTTCTCTTTTTCTCTCCATCTCATTTTTTGGAGTTGCTTTTTTCTCCTCATCTTTAAATTCACCCTGCTGTCCTAATACTCAAATATCATCCCTTTTTGGCTTCCTTACATCAGCCTCAACTCACCTTCTCCCTAAATGTTCAACTCAACACACCATTAGTGAAGGAACCTGTGAGCCAGACCTTTGGGAATGCGCAGTGCAGTCTCTGCTTCATTCATTGCTAATGTGACACTTCAGGGTTAATGATGGGGAGAGGTAAAGGAAGAACATATCTGTATGGAACCAGGTTCTAAAGATAGCTTGAGATTTGAAAATCAGAGTCAAATTGCTCTAGAATGTCATAAAATACATTTGCTGTTTCTTGGTTGAATGCCCTGTAATCAGCCTTGATATGCAAAAGTTCTTTCTTTGAAAGCTATCAGGATATTCAGAGCAGAAAGAAGATCTCAGTGGGGCTTGGGTATCAGCTAAGGGACTCTCCCAGGTCCCCCCAACATATAAATTACAGAACCACCTGCATGCCATCCCCAGCACTGGTTCTACCTCTTGTGTTAGTGTTTCTCTCCTATACCTTCTCTGCTTGTACAGACTATAGTTCAGTATTTTCACAGATGCTGGAATCCCATGTGTACACAACCAGGATTTGACAAGCAGCACCTTGGGTGTGCACTTTGCAGCCCAGCAGCTGGAAGTGTTTGTTGCTTGAGTGATTACGATTTGGAAGCTGTATTAGTGATCAATGATGAGTTTAGGGAGGGTCCCTTCCAAGTCCCCTATCTTCCCCTACCTCTAGTTGACCACTTACCATTCTGTTCTGTTTGCACAGTCACTCTGTAGTTAAATCATGTCCTCCTCCCTTCTTTAAAAACACTGCCTTCAGATAATGTTCTGGAAATACCCTTGGGCTGTTCAGTGATTCCAGCAATTCAATAGTATTTATATGTACTTCCTCATTGGTCATGGATGCCATACTTCTCTGTAGGTATAGATGCGCATTATATGCCTGCTTCCTGTGTACTATGCATTTTCCACTCTTCCACACACACACACACACACACACACAGACACACACACACACATGCACTTTCTATTTATTTTTTTCTTGATCTGACTTCTCCATTTGATAATAAGCTTCTTGTAGCCAAGACAGTGACTTCTGCTTCATCTCTAGATCCTTATGTGTTTTAGTCACTACCCCTTCACTAGGACAAAATATCTAACACCCACAATTTAAAGGAGGAGAGGTTAATTTTGGCTCACCATCTTTAGAGGATCCAGTCCACAGTCTGCTGACTCCAAAGCAGTAAGGGCATAGTGGAAAGGTCTGTTGCAGGAAAGCTTTTCTTGTCATGGTGGCCAGAAGCAGAGAGAGAAAGGAGGCTCCTAGGAAGGAGATGTACCTTTCCAGATTGTGCCACCAATGGCCCACTTATTCTAACTAAAGCCCACTTCCTAGCAATATGCTGAGCTCTGAACTCTTCAGGGAATTAATTGACTGATAAATATCACCCCATAAGGCAACACTTTTCAAAATTCCAACCTCTGAACACATAAATCTTTTAGGAAATATCTTAGATCTATCTAGAATATATAAAGAACTAAAAAAAAATCAGACCCCCCCATATAAAGACCCAATTCATAATGGGCATCTGAAATGAACAGATATTTCTCAGACAAACAAGTAAAAGAAGCAAATGATCATATGAAAAAATGTTTAACATCACCGGTCATTCTAGAGATGCAGATGAAGACAACACTGAGATTCCATCTTGCCTCAGTAAGAAAGGCTACTATCAAGAAGTCAACTAATAATAAATGCTGGCAGGGTTGTGGGGAAATAGGAACCCTTCTTCATTTTTGGTGCTAGTGCAGACTGGTGCAACCACTATGGAAATCAATATGGAGACACCTCAAACAACTAGGATTACAGGTCCCATTTAACCCACCTATTCCTTTGCTGGGTATCTTCCCAAAAGAATTATACTACAGCAATATATGCTTGCCCATGTTTTTTAAAGGCACAGTTTATAATAGCTAAAACTTGGAAACAGCCCAATTTGCCATCAATTGGGGACTGGATAAAGAAGATGTCTTTTTTTAAAAAATGGAACACTACTCAGCCATAAAGAATGAGAAACTAGAGAGATTTGTAACTAAGTGGATGCACATTAAGGTCATACTCTTAAGTGAAATTAATAAGTTACACGTGTGTAAATACTGAATAGTTTCTCTGGTGTGAAAAAGTAAAAATATAAATAAGGATTAAAATGTATAATTGGTAGTGTGTAATAGGAAGAAATGTTTAAAAGAGTAGAGGAAGTGGGAGGAGTAGGGGATAAGTAAAAAGGGAAAAGAAAAAATTTTTGAAAAGGAAAAACATAGAAACAATGTCTTTGTAAACAGGGAAAGGTGAAAGGGCTGAGGGGAGGGCTTGGGAATGGGGAAAAATAAGAACCTGATAAGTCACGTATAGGTACAAGATCCCAATGATGAATGTATCTGTGTTGTATACTTAATAGCAGCACAGTTTGTAATAGCTAAGACTTTGAAACAGCCCATTTGCCCATCTGTTGGAAACTGGATAAAGAAGATGTGGTTTTTCTATAAAATGAAATACTACTCAGCCATAAAGAATGAGAAATTAGAGTCATTCATAGGAAAATGGATACATATTGAGGATAAACTCTTAAGTCAAATAAATAAGTCACGCATGTGTAAATACCGAATAGTCTCTCTGGTGTGAAAAACTATAGTAGTACACAAGATCCTAATGGGATAATTAATAGTGTGAAATAGGAAGAAAGGGGCTAAAGGTGTAGGGAAAGTAAGGGGGTGATGGGAGGGCAGGGACAAAGAGAAAAAATGAGAACCAAGACCTGTCATGTGAAGGTACAGTAATGAATGTCACTATATTGTATACCTAGATTGTACCAATAAACTCAATAAAAAGAAAAAAATATATACCAATAAATTTAATAAAGAAAAAACACCCTCTCATGTCATAGCATGTAATATAGGCATTCTCCATTTTCTACATGGGAAGTAAAAGTCACTCACCTTTGTTTTTCAGGTCCTGTCTCTACAGTAGATCAGATGAGATCATATGTATTTGGAAATGTTAAGAGCCAGCTGAACGTACAAGAATTTGTAACAGAACCTTGCTGCGTGTTGCACTGAAATAGCAGTGATTATGGAAAGCAGTTCCTCTCTCTCCTGACAGAAAATATGGAAAGAATAACTGAAATTCACTTGAGCTGGCACCACCACAGAGCATGGAAATATGCCTGAGTTTCAGTGGCTGTCATTTATCTCCTCTCTCTAGACTTTTACAAAGAACAAAATTTTTTCCTAAGTTTTGAACATTAGAGTTTACTCTCTAATTCTGTAGTGATCGAACTCATGTTTTTTGTGACTATGGATAGACTACTGAAGAGAATAAGCTACACTACCATGGTGGATGACTAGCAACTACTTTACATGAAGAAGTTTAAGTTTTTGATGTGGATGTGAGATGACATATCAAGTCCAGTCTAACCAAGTTCCAAATGGTTCAGAGTGGCATTCAGATGGAAGTTACTTTTACTTTGGGTCCAGATGGTGTTAGCTTAGAAAAATTTCCCTGAGTTTATTTGTTTTTTAAATAAAAAAGCATTAAGTCACTGAGTAGGAAGTTCTCTTATGCCAGAGAACTAGGGTGTCACTGCTCTGAAGAAATGATCTGTTTTCAGGTAAAAGCAACATTCCTATGACCTACTGTATCTATAGTTTCAATATCTCCAGGAATTACCCTTCACACCAGGAGTCCAAGAAAAACCAAGACATACTTTCTCTTTTTCTTGTTCACCCTGAATGCAAAAGTTATATAATTTATTCATTTTTGACCTGGATAAATGTAATGAAAGAAATGAAACTGAATTGGTAATCAGGAAAAGTAAGAGTATGTCCCTGAAAAGTTAAATTGGCAAGCGAAGGAATATAGTATGCCAGGAACCAATGGCAAGATAAAACTTTGGTGGATGTGAACCTGAATAGGACTTGTTGTAATTCCTCTTGAAGACTTGGTGTCTTTTCCTGAGAAAATCCTAAGCCTGACCTCTCTCAGTGCTATTTTGTTAGGATGAACTCAACTAGTATATACATAAAAGTATCCATTGTCCAGAAGGCATCTAATAAATGGTAGTCCTTTCCTTTTATTACCCCCTCTTTCTCACTCAAGAGAGCATATTTTTGGAGAGGGCTATACCTGTGGGCTTCAGATCAAAAGGAAGGAAGGAATTCCTCTGAACTTTTTGCCTCAAGATTTTAGCAACCATAGACAGATGCTTTTCTTTTTTATAGTTGCATCTATATTCCCCAAATATAGAAATAATGCAATTGCTTCTATCACACCTTCTAAAAAGATTGCTCCCTGAACTACTCAGATAATGGAGCCAAAGTGCTGTCGTTTCCTTAAATCATTTGATTTTCTTTGTCTAATGTTCCTCATGCCCACAATACCAGTTCAGTCATTAAGGGAATTTTAATAATAGTTCTCATAATTAGGTTTCCTGGAAGACATTAAAAAAATCATGTAAAATTCTACAAGTTGTGTTGAAAGTATAATTCTGTAATTATACTCGGTCTAGTGGTTAGTAAAGCCTAAACTGTTTTAAGAAGAAATTTCTATTCACTGGCATATCCTTTCCAAAGTTCATATTACAAGTTATGGAATTTAATTAGTACTTATTTAGCTCCTGAATTGGAGAGAGAGGCTGGGAGGTTAAAAGAGAAGCACAGGGAACTCCATTGATACAGTTTGCCAAGGGAGAGTAGAAAAGGCAGGAAATTTCCTGGCTTCTAAAATATTTCAGAGGCAAAACTGATGGGTGGAGAGAAGGCAGATTGATGAACAGGAGCTCACAGGTGAAAGGATTGGTGTCACCATGCTGAGTGCCAACATCTCTCTCCACAGCTTTCTGAGCATGTGTGTGTGCATAGACTGTGGCACGGTGGCCAGGCGGTGCCTCAGTGTCCAGTGCTGTGGGCAAGGGGGCAAGGGGCTGAGGTGGCAGTGAGGGTGCCAAGAAGGTTCTGAATCTGGTAGCACCCATCAATGAGGTGTTCATTCCTGGTCAGAAGGGTTCTTGGATTGTCCTCTTCTGACCCCAAAGGAAATAGGGCCTGGGATCCATCTCGGTGTTCTGGAAAATTGAGGAGATGCTGGCCTTGGTGACTTGTTTCCACGATACACTGAGGGTGAAAGAAATCATTATATTCCCCGGGACCAGAGCCCTTGAGAAGAACCTCAGGCATCTGACGATCATCCCTTTCCTCTTCCCTGCTTAGATGAGTTCTCAGGCCTGGAGACAGACACAGCCATACCCACAGAGGAGGCCTATGTCATATATGATGAAGGTGAGGGCTGACTTCAGATACTTAGACATCATTCCTGATGTCAGGCAGGATCTTATTTTAATTACTGTGATGATCTTGATAATAGTTTCTTTTAGGAATGGTGCTGGGGAAGGTGGTTCTAACTTCCTCCTTGCAAGTCACCCCTAATGCATATTTGATCTAAGAAAGACGGCATGCCTGGTATGCAAACGTAGTTTCACAACAAGCTTCAGGAGTTCTCACTCCCACCCTTCTCCTTTAAAGAGATTCCTGTGCTGCTCCCCCCACCTCTATTTGTAAAATAGAGCTATTATTCTGACCTCTTCAACCCTTTTCTCTTTATTACTAATTAAATAAAAAGGTGATGCTGTAGATTTGATTTACCACAGAAGCTTTTCAAGGTAAGATTAAGAATACATCTGGGTAACATCTGGAACAGTCTCTAGCAATGGTAACTAATTCCATTGTTATTCTTAAAACCCTGGGATGCTGTGCTTTCTAAATTGCTTCTGCAGTTGAAAAGTTAAGGGGGACTCCTGTCTCCACTGCGCTCAGGGCCTTGACACCTGGGCTTTGAATGCTCTCAGGAAGTACTGTGCCTTGCCACAGCCATTGCTAGCCTGCTTGCCTTGCATCACAACTGTGTGAGTAATGCCACCTTTGATGCTTTATTTATTCATAATGAAATTTGTTACAGTGCTTTAATCCCATTGGCTTTTCAAATAAAAATGACTTAAAAGCAAAACAGATGTTAGGAAGCAAAGGAAGACTTCTTAGCACCTTTGAAAGTATTAAGTATTTCTTATCCTTGAACAGTTGAACAGTTTCTTTTCTATTTATTTTTTTGTTTGTTTGCTGTTTTGGTACTGGGGATCGAACTCGGGACCTTGTGATTGCATGGCAGGCAGCAGAACCACTGAGCCAAATCCCTGGCCCTCTTTTCTTTTTTATATGTGTTAAAAAGATAATATCTCTCAAGTTCTCTTAACAGCATTAATTCTACTTTTTCCTACAGAGTGAAGTGCATCCACAGAAGATAGATTTTTTTAAAATTAAAGTTTGTTTTCTGATGTGACCTTTTATGGCTCTAAAAGAGAAAATTAGGTTAAAAAAAATGATGATCTTGAGCCAGTAACATGGCTGGATAGATTGTAAGGGTCTTTCCAGCTCTGATCTTAAGACCTCATTTTTTGTGGACATATGTATTTATTTTTCTTCCTGTCTTTTTCTGTGCAGCTGTTGTTGTAAGGGAACCAAAAATGGAGAGAAAAAATATTTTAGTAGAAACTAATTATGTTTAGGCACAGCAATTAATTTAGTGTGTGTGTGTGTGTGTGTGTGTGTGTGTGTGTGTGTATGCAAGCACATGATAGGCTCTAAAATGGAATTTTAAGAAAATATCTTTTGACTGTCAACATTTCCCCTTTTTTGGAAGTGCCTTATTGCAAAGCTTTGGTATCCTTTCAGACTATGAATTTGAGACCACATGGCCACCAGCCACCACCAAGCCCACCGCCAAGCCCACCACCATGGCTACAACTCCTAAGGTCCTCCCAGAGGAAGGCTCCATCAATTCTTTTCCTGAAGAAGAATTTGATCTGGCTGGGAAGAAACGATTTGTTGGTAAATATAACTTCTTAACCAGAGAAACATGGTTTTTAACTTCTGTCCTTTGAAAAGGAGCATAACTAATCTCTTGCGCTGGCCAAGGCAGTGCATTTTGAGAAGAACTTTTCCTGGAGTGAAGTTTCCATTTGGAACCATTTATCCAGGCAGCCCTATTTAGTTGCATGTTAATGTGCCTTCTGCAAAATTCAGAAGAAGGGTGAGTGCAGGAGAACACTTGGTGTCCAATAGGGGAGAGTTTAGTGAGGAACACTTACAAATTAGTGAGGCCAGAGAACAAGAGTATTTTTATGGTAGCCAGTCTTTCTAAGACAATAATCATTTATCACTAGGCCTTGTCTGCATATTATTTGTGAAATTCTTCCTAAAAGGTTAGTAGCTTACTGAATGGAGCCATAGCAGGGAGCATTACAGAATCAAATCTATTTTTTTTTCAAATATTTTGTGTAATTTTCATTAGCATCAAGGACTTGGGATCTTTCTTACAATTAAAACATGACTAACAGGAAAGTCTGTGTAGTTTAAATGTGTTTCATTTTCTTCCCAAGTCTCCTTTTCCCAGGCCCCTAATGAACTTCACTAATGAGATGGTTGGATGAATATGTTAGTAAGTGGAGACAAGCAACAGCTTAAATTAATATCATGCTTTTCTGTTTCCAAAATAAATGTCCTGCCATGAACACAGAACAAGTTTTGCCAGCCAAGATGCAATGATTGAGTGTGTGAGCCCCAAGAACTTGAAGAACAAGGCTGCGAAGTTGAAGTACTTGTTCCTCAGGCCCTGCCAGTGCTTGTCCATGGCGGGCAGCGGCCCAGTGGAGTTCACCAGAGGCTCAGACTTTCTTCTTAACAGCTCCATGGCAGAAATAGAAATGCTTTCCATGCTATTATTAGTTCTTCCAAAGCACTCTTTTGAAGAAGAAATACTTGCTACTGTCTGACTGTTTTCTTATGTTCATAACTCCAAAGGGCATAGTAGCCTCCTCTCCAAAACTTCCAGGAGAGATCCATGGGCAAGACTAAAGGTTTAATTCAGCACTAATTATTGGAAAATGGGAGAGCTAAAAATTGCACTCAGTCCTAACAGCCATTGCGAATGAGAACCTAGCACCAAAGATGCAATGGGCTGTTTAGAAATTACTAGGCATTGTTATTGGAGAGCACTGAGAGTTTCCCATATATAAAACCTCAACCTCAATTTCTTGGCATTTCTAACTTCTTAAAGAGTGAGATGTAATAAAAAGAACCCTGGGCCTGAGGCAGAGTCTCCTGTTTGGTTCTTGCTTGTGGGCACATTCTCTCATTAGGAGGCTCTGCTGTAATTGGTACCTACCCATTTCCTATCTGATTCCAAGGCCCCTTATAGCCCTGGAGGTTAGATGTGTAGGAAGAGCTTCAGCATGTCCATAATGGGGGTTCCATAATTGTGAGTACCTATTAGACTGAGCAGTGATATTGTAGAAGGCTGCTCAGGCCTGGCTTTATGCATAGACATCCCAGAGGATTGTGGGGTTTGTGAAACTCTAGGAGAAGCCACCCAGGGCTGAGGGGTCAGGCTGTCTTCTTTGATAGGTGCATATATTTCTCTGGTCCCAAGATAGTCAGAGATATGAAATATAATGAAAGAATGCTAGTTGACTTTAGGGTGGGCCTGACTCACACTTTTGGGCATAGGAATGGTGGAATGCTACAGGCTCACATTGAACTACAGTCTGGGAGTCTTTCAAAATCATTTGAGGACACAGTCATTAATGTTGATAGGGAAATATAATCTTTTGCAACTACCCGATTGTAAAGTATGAACACATGGGTCTGTGAAGTAGAGGGAGAGTGTTTTTCAGTTTGGTGTCAGGACTGTTGGCTTGGGAGTCTGTTTGTCAGGAAAGGACTGAATGGTGGGTCTGACTCCAGGGAGCAGATGCTGTGTTTCTAATTGGGTATCTCTCTGTTCTTTTCCAGCTCCTTATGTTACATACCTGAGTAAGGATCCATTAGCCCCATGCTCTCTAACTGATGCCTTGTACCATTTCCAAGTGGAGAGCTTGGATGAAATCATTCCAAATGACTTGACAAAGAACGACCTGCCTCCTCAGCATGTCCCACGGAACATTACTGTGGTTGCTATGGAAGGCTGCCACTCATTTGTCATTGTAGACTGGGACAAAGCCACCCCTGGAGATGTGGTAACAGGTGTGTCCTATGCAGATTTTCAGTTCCCTTTAATCTGTAGATGGGAAATACAGACAGTTAAAGATGGATAGATGAATGGATGGATGTTAGATACATGGGTTGAATGGTGAATGCAGGTGTCTTTTCTCAATGAGATGAAATGTAGGCAGCAATGGAAGGTTCACTGGATATTGTAAAGAGCACTGGAATAAAGTCAGAAGTTTTGAATCCTAGTCCAAATAGGTTTGCATGATTTTGAACTAGCTACTTCATTTTCTTGAGTCTTGGTTTTCTCATATGAAAGTAATCCTGCCAGTGACCTGCTAGCCCAGAGAGTCATTTGTGAGATCAGATCCTACAGCAAGGATAATGAAGGAGCTTCTATTGAGCCATAACTCTGCCTCTTTCCCTGTTTTCCTGTGACTGGCTGCTTCCAAATTAGCTTGGGTGCTTCCCAGTTCCTTATGTGGGAATGGAAATCATGCAAAAATGCCCATGAATGTTGAGCCTTCATGCCTTGGCCTGTGAGATGTTCATAAGTACATGTGTGTCTGAGGTTAAGTCACTGAAATAAGTTCTAACGCAAAGAGAAATGATATTTTATTTGAATTATCCCTTCTTTTGCTAATGATTCTTTCTGGGCCTGTGAGCTCTATAGGAGGAAGGCATGTATGTATGGCTGTTTATGCATCTTGAGCTGGTGGGGATGGTATTGAGTATTGGATCTGAACATTGTCTATCACTATCATACTAGTGAAATTCATGTAATTCTAAATTTCTAATGTTTTTGCTGTAATCTCCAATATTGTCTTTTAAAATTAGAAAACATAACCAACAACAGCCAAAGAGTAATTTTCCTTAGAAAAGGGCACTTTGGAGTCCCAAATCCAGGAAAAAAGACAGAGGAAATAATGCTCCTGGACATTTTTTCAGGCATGGATTGAGGGGTGTGTATAGGATTAAGGATTTGAGTTTTTGTTGTGTCTAAAAGTTCTGCTTACCTCATGGTTTATACAGAGATCAATTTCTGTGAAGATTTCTGCATATTTTTTTTAAAAAGCAAATCAATGGAAGGAGGAAAGTTTATATCAAAATAGTCAGAAAATTCCTTTATTAATTGAATATGGTATTATGAATAACAATTTTAAAGGCAAGCAAGTAAGCACACAGAAAAAGAATGGAAAATCTGTACGTGTATGTATATATATATGTGTGTGTGTGTGTGTGTGTGTGTGTGTGTGTGTGTGTTTGCATTTATTTATCTTTTGAGACAGGATCTTGCTATGTATATTAAACTGGCTCTGAGCTCACTATCTAGGTCAGACTGGACTTGACCTCATGATGATCACCTTGTCTCAGCCTTCCGAGTGAGTGATGGGACTATAGACATGTGTACAAAATTTTATTTTTGAGCTCCTTAGCTTTTGACCTCTCGTGTAACAGATACTTATTTACACAAATGTGCCACTTCACTCTGAGCTTTGGTTTCTTCTCATCCTGGCTTCAAGCTAAAAGTGTTGGTCACATTAAAGGTATATCAAGAGGTATTGGAGCAAAGAGCAAGCCTTTTGAGACTCCCATCAAAATGTCTCTAGACTTGATTCAGATGCAATTTCTCAATTAACCTGTAGAAGGTGGGCGGATGAACCACTTTCCCATTAACTTTGCCATTGCTCATGCATTCCAAGTTCCCCAAAGCATCCAAGAGACTCCAGTGTCCTCACATTATTCACATACCCTACATCTAATCCAAAAATGGTGCCTCAGTGCCCCAATCATGAGTACTGACAGATGAAACATTTATGGGGATTTGAGTATTCCCAGTATTAAGTTTTGCCAGCTCTTTTCAGCCTAATTATGGTGGAACATTTCAATGCATGGTGTCTCTGAGTATAGAGAGATGGTAGTGAGAGCTCTTCATCAGTAAGTGAATTAAGCACTGTCTCTTCTCCATGCAGAAGAGAGAAACTAAGTAAATACACAGATACATCCCCAAACTAAATAGACATTACATGATACATGATGGGGACCCACTGCAGGGCATTTGAATTTGGTGGCAGTGTGAGCTTACACTACTGAGTTTTGTATGCCATTCCTTTTCTCACAAGCATCCAAGTCACAGTGTAACAAGGTGGCATCCAAACAATATGAAACCTCCTGCAACTGCTTGCTTTCTCAAATCGCTCCCCTTGAATCATGTGGTCTCTTTATTAGGCATGATTCTGTGGGAAATTAACAACATGATGACTTCAGTATCCCAGGACCAGCTTGTCAGTCAATCCACTGCAACTGGGTTTAGTAAGAACAACAGAGTAATCAGAAGTTACACTGTGCTTAGCAAATACATTAACAAAACCTGGAATCCTCAAAAACCAGATACGAAGATCAGCAGACATCAGAAGCATATAGGCAGCATGAAATTCTGATGGGAGCTAAAGGTCAAAGAATCTGAGCTATATCTACCCCTGTCAAAGCCGAATTTCCACGGCACAGACATAAGCCTCAGTGTACTACTGCCTGGGCCTTTGTATGCACAACACATGGGCAAGGATGTATTGTATGACTTCACTGTTGTCATAGGAGGAAGGATTTCTATAGAAAAAGTAGCACTTATATTAGTCAGCTTTCCATCACTATAACAAAATTCCTGAGATAATTAACTTATAAAGAGAAAAAGGTTATTTTGGCTTATGGATTTGGAATTTCCAGGCCAATATCAGATGGGCCTATTGCTTTTAGCAATTGCAAGGAGTTTATGGTAGAGTAAAGCTGCTCACCTTATGGCCAGAAAGCAAAAGGGGAAAGAGGAAGAGCCCAGGCCTTTTTCAGGGCACATCCCAATGACTTAGGGGCCCTTCACCTGGCTCCATTTCCCAAATGTTCTAACTTTTTCAGTGGTGCCAGCCTGGGAACCAAGTCTGTAAGACATGGACCTTTACATGGACCATTAAGGGACACTTATGCAAACTATAGTAGCCTTACTTCATGGGTTTGCACAAAGTATTTGTTGAAAAATATAGAAAAAGACTCTTTCCAGAAAGCACTGTGGGAAGGGTTTCAGAGCCAGATCCACCTGGCTCCTGGTGCCATTTTACCCATTTGTTAACTGTGGTGTGATGCTAGTTGTGTGTACCCATAGGCTACTAAATAAAACAAAGTTTATGTCTTAGATGCATTTGATGCTATTGATCTTCTTCTTCTTGACTTTCATGTCCTAATTCATGTCCATCGTGGTAGGTCAGCCTTTCTTACACACGATCTTGGAGGTCCATGTACTGTTCCTTCAGGGCACTGACCACAGCTGTACAATTCTGATTGTGCACCCTACTGCCTCTTGAATTCTTGTCCACCATTTTATTTGAAGGATTTAGTATAGGGACTGACAAAAAAAGTTGCATATTTTTAAATTAGTGAATGTGAACTTACCAAGGCATTTAACATACTTCTAAGACTCAGTTTATTCACATGTCAATACCTACAATATCTACAAACAAAAATCATAAGAATGAGTTTAAGTAGTTGAGGGTGCTCATCTGTAATCTGAGCACACTGGAGGCTGAAGCAGGAGGATCAAGAGTTTGAGCCCAGCCTGGGCAACTTAGTGACTTAGTGAGATCCTATATCAAAATATAAAAGTAGAAAGGGCTATGGATTTAGCTCAGTGAAAAGGTCTTGCGTTCAGACTTCAATACCTGTAAAAACAGAGAATGAATTTAAATAAAACTTAATTGAAAGAGCTTAACATAGTCTGTGACACCTAGGAAGTACTTGAAAAATGTTTCCTTTTGTGTACACAAAGGACACATTGAAATGTGGCACAGACTTCACTTTGTCTTCTTGAAGCTGTGCAGGTGTCGGGGGTTAAGGCCCACTCGGAGAAGTCTGTTCTAACAAATATGATAGAGGAGGCTGGATGATAGGAAGAAAAGCAGGCCACATCTACTTACCTAGCATTTACTGTCAACATTCTTTTTGTGTGAAGGGCAATTATATTATTTGTGTGGAGGTCTCTGTCTTTCTCTTCTGCTTGATTTTTCTCTATCTGGTCAAGAGTAGATGTGATTAGTTCCAAGGAGTTGAGGAAGGCTGGAGAATGAAGGAGAGACAGAGAATGAAGAGGTAGGGAGCCAGGTGGTCATCAGGAAGTGTTATGATTTTGTTGCATCCATCTGGATTGACGAGAAGGCACTAAGGTTTCATCCCATCCTGTCTCCTCTCACTCCAGAAATTCTCCCATTGAGCTGCCTGTGTGTGTTGCCTTATCCCAGTCACACCTCTGTCTGATTGGTTGCTGGATGTTCATTGGGTTCCTTCCTATTCCTATTTCCAGGCTACCTGGTCTACAGTGCATCTTATGAAGACTTTATCAGGAACAAGTGGTCCACTCAAGCTTCATCAGTAACACATTTGCCTATTGAGAACCTGAAGCCAAACACACGGTATGATACGTCAGTTATTTAGAAACAAACAACAACAAAAAAAATGAGATCTATTTGTGTGGTCATAGATACCCTTTGGTTGAAAATGACTGAAACACATTTTTGTAGAATATCATTGAATAATATCCAAGTGTCACATTTTTTCTTTTATTGAGTTTATTGGTATATTTTAGGTATACAGTGCAGTTACATTCATTATTGGGATCTTGTATCTTTCTTTACATGATAGGTGGTCTTGGTTATCACTTTTTCTCCTTGTCCCTGCCCTCCCTTCATCCCCTCTTCCCCTACCCACTTACAAACACTTTATTTCCATTTTTTCATTTTCTCATATTTTTTCCCTTATTACCTTTCCCCTACCCATCCCACTTTCCCTACACCTTTAGCCATTTTCTTCCCATTTTACAATGTCGGTTATCTCATTAGGATCTTATGTACTATTACAGTTTAATCACACCAGAGAAACTATTTGGTATTTACACATGCATGACTTATTTATTTCACTTAGGAGTATACCCTCAATATGTATCCATTTTCCTATGAATGACTCTAATTTTGCATTCTTTATGGCTGAGTAGTATTCCATTTTATAGAAAAACCACACCTTCTTTAACTAATCTCCAAGTGATGGGCAGATGGGCTGTTTCCAAGTTTTAGCTATTACAAACTGTGCTGCTATAAACATAGATACACATATATCACTGTGATATGATTCTTATAATTCTTTAGGAAAGATACCCAGCAGAGTGATGGCTGGGTCAAATGGAACCTCTAGTCCCAGCTCTTTGAGGTGTCTCCGTATTGATTTCCATATTGCTTGTACCAGTCTGCACTCCCACCAACAATGGAGAAGGGTTCCTTTCTCCCCTCAACCCCACCAACATTGATTTTTTGCCTAGATGATCTATCTATTTGTGAATGTGGGATATTTAGATCCTCCACTAAAATTGTATTAGTGCTTATTTGGTTTTTCATGTTTCTTAATATTTGTTTATATAGTTGGGGGCATTAATATTTGGTGCATATATGTTTATGATTGTCATCTCTTCCTCTTGAATTGTTCCCTTTACAAGGATGTAGTGGCCTTCTTTGTCTGTCTTAATGAGTTTTGGTTTGAAATTTACTTTGTCTGCGAATAAGATTGCTACCCCTGCTTTTTTCTGTGCTCCTGTCATGTGGAGAATTGTTTCCCTTCCTTTCACTTTCAGTCTATGGGCTTCTTTTTGCAGTAGTTATGTTTCTTGTATACAACATATTGTATCTGCCAGTCTGTTTCTCTTGATTGGTGAATTGAGGCCATTGACATTAATGCTTATAACTGATATGTACTGACTTATTATTGTCAAGTTATTGTCCTTTTGTTGAATCTTTTTAATTTTTGCCCTCTCCTTTTAGTTTCTTGCCTTGCCTATTTGATTTGGTCTCTTGGGCCTCATGGTGTTGTGACCTTCATTGTCTTTTTCTAGGATATTGTTTAGAATTCCTTGTAGTGTTGGTTTGGTGTTCATGAAGTTTCTGAGGCATTCATCGTCATGGAAATATCTTATTTCCTCATCCATTTTGAAAGATAGTTTTACAGGATACATCAGTCTAGGCTGGGGGTTGTTTTCTTTTAGGATTTGAAATTCTTCACTCCAGGCTCTCCTTGACCTGAGGGTTTGTGTTGAAAAGTCTGCTGTGATTATGATGGGCTTTCCTTTGCATGTGATCTGTTTCTTTTCTCTTACTTCTTGTAGTATTTTTTTTCTTCTCTTGGGTTTCTGAGACCTTGATTGTTATATGGTCACATGTTTTGCTTAGGAGGAATTACTATATACACTGCAATTTGTAGGGTATTATATCTCTATTTCATCACCTATTTTCCTAAATACTGCCTACTATTAGGAAAAGAAAAGTCCTGGTTGTTGAAAGGAAGTCGATCTAGTTTTAGTCACCAATGCATTGGTATGAAGCAACATAATCTTCATTAGTGGAGTGGCAATTACTAAACATTTCAATTAACTGGTACTCAAACTCTCTGGAAAAAATCCTAATCTAAAGCCTTTTCCAACTTCTGTGGTGTAAGCACTCCCACTATGGCCAACATCAAGCTATCAGTGGCATGCAGAATCCCCATATAGATCATGGTTGCCTCTCACAGGCTCCTACAGATGGCTGCACCACTGCTGTGCTTGCTTGGCAAAGAGCTCAGTGGCATGAAGGTAGACCTGAAGTTTCTCGTTTCTTCCCAGAGGAGAACTTGGTGAAGGTTGGAATGAAACACTCATTAAACAGACATGTGCTTGAGAGGATGGGATCAGGAGAATAGCCCAGGGCTTCTCAATAAGCAGAGACGTCTCTTTGAGACATTTTAATGTACCATTTGGGCTCACTTGAACCAAACTTTCATAAACTTATGAATTTAAAGATCTGGCAAATGAAAAACTGGTAGTAAAACATGAAACCAAGAAAGCATTTTTCCTTGTTTTCCCTGATAGTAATGATAAATTGATCAGCCAGAGGAAAATAAATGACAAAAATTAGAGACAATGATAGTGATTAGGGCAGCAACAGTGCTTTTAGAGCACAGCCACCAAATCAAAAAGCTGAAAGGCACTATCCAGATGTTTTGTCACGTAACCATTGCTGTAGTACTTGAATTGCAATCTCTGACCCCTTCCCCCAAGCTCAAGGCTGTCTCCACAATTTCTGCTGCCATAGTCAATTCACTTTTAAATAATGTTAGGAGATGGTTGTGTAGGATGACAACTCACTCACTCTTGAGATAGTCACTTGTTCCACAATTCATCCAATACAGTCTTCTTGAATGCTTACTCTGGGCTGGGTGCCATATCAAGAACACAGAGTTTAGGGTGTGGGGGTGAAATGCTCCTAGCTCTCATAGACTCTACAGTCTTGTTCTCATAGAGTATACTGGTAGGAGAGACAGAATTATTTATTTCTTGTTTTGGGACAGGGTCTTGCTATATAGCTTAGATTAGCATTGACCTCACCATGTAGTTTAGACTTGCCTCAAACTTGTGGTGATCCTCCTGCCTCATCCTCTCAAATGCTGGGATTACAGGTGTGCGCCACCACATCTAGGATGACAGAATTAAAAAAAAAAGACAACATAAATACAAACTTCTTCCCCTGATTAGTGTCACGAGGGAGAAGTACACCTCCTAGGAAGGTATAGAATAGGGGAGTTCCCCCCCAACAACCTGAGGGCAGAGGAGGTGACTTCCTGCTGAAGTCAATCTAAACATACAAGCAGAAGTTAAGCTGGAGAAAGGCCAGTGGGATGAGGCAAAATTGCTCCTGGCAGATGATTTCCCTAAGCATGAGTGTTCTGGGAAGCACAGGGGACTGAAAGGGAGACTGGATGGATGGCGGGGCCTCTACCCTCTTCAGGCTCTTCTCCATCCTCTCAGGATGTACCCTCATTTGATTTTGGGGATGAGGGCAGACTAGGATGTAGCACACTTGGCTTTCCAACTCAGATGTCCTCAAAACCCACCGAGCAGTGCCTACATTTCACAACCAGGACAGTGTGACTATGATGTGAGGACACTCATTTTTTCTGAGTTACTCAAATTCAGAGTGACTCTGTGGTGTCACATCTGCTGAGGCAGTGTCTCCTGTGCCATCCCAGCCTTCCAGGCTCTGAGGAACCAGCCTCAGAGTTGGCCCAGGGCATGGGAAGTCAGTCTGCACAAAAGAGCCAGAGCCTAACATTCAGCCTTGGTTGTTAATAAATGGATTTTGTTTTTGACTTGAATTGAGCATGAGCTAACTTATTCACCAACTTCAGCCTTAGTCAGTCTCTGGAGTCCACAAGTTTTCAGTCCATTCTTACTGCAACAAAATTTGTCACCACTAAGGCTACTGAAAGCTGCTGCCAAAAGCTTTTGTAAGAAGGTGAGTCCTGGACTGCCGTTGTTGCTTGGATGAGGCAGAGACATATATTAATTGATAGGAAAAGTACAATGTGGTTTTTGAAAGTGGGAATTTTACTCTTTCATAATTTCATGTTTTTTAGCTCAACATATTTAAATTTACTTGGACAGAGTGAACAATGTTCACATGGAAATAAGTCTGTAGATTTAGCACGTGGGGACTTTCTGGAGGACTAGAATCTTGTAGTGTCAAGAGGGAAGGTGGATTTGGAGAATACTTAGGTTTACGTTGTAAAACAGAATAGATACAAATAAATCTGTCTGAATGGCACCTCTCAGCCAGCTGGTCATCCTTCAAGGGTGCTTACTCTGTGGAGTTGGGAACAGTTTTAGGACAATCCCAGCAAGGTCTTGTTCAGTAGAAATGTTGATGTTGCCTCAGAATACAGGCCTTTCCTTATGCTTTAATTTCTTTTTAAGAAAAAAACAGTATCTGTAAAATTCGACCACCATCATTGATGCATGCCAAATCCTCTGCTTGCAGTGCCTGTGGAGCTTTGCCTTAAATCCCTCCACAACCACTGAATAAAAGTGTGCATAATTGGGGAAACACGCCCTGCTGACTGAATTGCGATTTGGAAACACATATGTTCTTAATCATGCATATCTTTTTTAAAGAACTAAAGTTAAAAAAATACTCCTAAATTAGATGTGAATAACTTAAGAAGACCAGTCTTACCAAATGGATTTTCTTTGCTTAATCAAACCCACAGGAAAATATCTCTGTGCACTTTCAGGCCAGGGGCAGCCTCAGTGGTCATCCCTGTTGGCAGGGATGCATTCATGCAATGGGTGGAACCCTTCATCCTCTGCATGTAAAAAACCACACCTTTAAAAGCTTTAGTTCATCTTAAATTAGTACATGTAAGTTTTGTGATTGACTGACTTAATCAAATAAAGAATTTCTAAACATTTAAGTGCAACATTTTTGCTGGCCAAAGCCACAGAAAAAGACACTGAAAAATGCAGAGAATCACCACTCACAGGGATGTTTTACCCTGTCTTTTCCAATATGTGGTGAAGACCCAGGAAAGCCAGATGATAGCTGGAACTTTGGAGGTAAGGAAATCACAAAGTTTGAGACAGATATAGTGGCTCACAACCTTAGTGCTGTCTCCATACTTCTGTAACTTCTGCTTTTTATCTCCACCCCAGAGAGTAAAAAGTGAGATATTTGGGGCATAGTCTCCCTCTGAATGAGCTAGCAGATACAGCAGTGGACTTTCTAGCATACTCACTGTTCCAAAACAGTTTAATCCTATAGCAAATACTTTCTTTCTTTACAGACCATTTCTACTTTTTCTTCCAAGACTCAGTTCTCTTGTCTTGAGAAGCAGAAGTTCATAACTCAGTGACTTGTAGGACATCCATTTATGGATCTAGAGCCAGCCACAGCACTTATCATGGGCCCAAGACATCACTGTCTTGTTAGTTTTGCTAAAGAGGCCCATGTCTGGCCTGGTGGTGCACCCTCCGCCTGCCATTCGTGAGTTGCATTATGGTTGGACACTACGTCCTGCTTCTCTATATGAACTCTAGTGATGAGAATTAAGTTAACATTTCAGTTCTACTCTGCATGTTTTGTTGCGCCAACCTCTTCTTCTTGCCTGAGGAGCTCAGGGATCTGAGTCTTAAGCTGGAAAAGAGCAGATTTCCTTAGGGATGAACTGGGAAAATTCCTCTGAAGTGGTGAGCACATGTTCTTCTAGGGAACATGTACTCTCTGAGCCACCTGTGTGTCTCATGTGTTTGTTCTATTCCCATTGGCCATGTGTCTATGCTATGTTAATTGGACTATTTCAAAAAGTTATTAAAGCTAGAAAGTTTAGAAAAATATGAAGATCATTAGTGATATGAGCATTTATAAATAATGTGTCTCCAAGTCTGCCACTCAGTTGGTGCTCTGGAATATTTCTCATTATACAGAAAGTCACATGATTTTTTTTTTCTTTTAAAAGATGCTTTCTTCCAATTTCAGGTATTACTTTAAAGTTCAAGCCAAAAACCCTCATGGCTATGGACCTATCAGCTCTTCAGTTTCATTTGTTACAGAATCAGGTAACTTCACATTCGTCTTTGTTTTATTTTTCTTAAAACTGAAATAAATAATCTAGGATAATGACTATAATAGGGCAAAAGTTAAAGTAGCAAAATCCTTACATTTCTATTTGATGTGTTTGTGTTGAATGTCTCTTTCTAAAATAAACAGAAATTCTTTTTTTTTTCAGCTTTAATTGAGTTTATTGGTACATTTTAGGGATACAGTACAGTTACATTCATTGTTGGGATCTTGTACCTCTACATGACAAGTCTTGATTCTCATTTTTCCCCTTACCCCTGCCCTCCCTTCAACCCCTCCTCCCCTCCCCATCTACAAACACTTTATTTCCATCTTTTCATTCTCTCACATTTTTTTCTTTTCCCTTATTACCCTTCCCCTACCCATCCCACCTTCCCTACACCTTTAGCTCTTTTCTTCCCATTTCTAAATGTCAGTAATCTTATTAGTATCTTATGTATTATTGCAGATTATTCACACCAGAGAAACTATTCGGTATTTACTCATGTGTGACTTATTTATTTCACTTAGCAGTATATCTTCAATATGTATCCATTTTCCTATGAATGAATCTATTTTCTCTTTCTTTATGGCTGAGTAATATTCCATTTTATAGAAAAACCACATCTTCTTTATCCAGTTTCCAATGGATGGGCAAATGAGCTGTTTCCAAGATTTAGCTATTACAAACTGCCGCTATAAACATAGGTGCACATATGTCACTGTGATATGATTATTTTAATTCTTTTGGAAAGATACTCAGGCTCTAGAAAAATTCAAAACAGAAATAATTTCCTATTTCTTTTTTATTCTACAGACAATCCTCTCCTTATTGTGAGGCCTCCAGGTATGTTTCTCTTCTTCAGGTCTCGACAGGACACTTTGATTATCAAAATCAATATGGAATATGAGATTGCTGTGATTAGTCACAAGTAGAAATGCTAGACCAGTTTTGACTTTTCATAATATTTTGACAATTTATGCTCATCTTCCATCTTAATCTATAGAAAAAATGACCTGGGAATTTTTAAATAAGCCTATAGCAGTCAATATCTATGAAAAAGCATGATGGGGTAACTAAGTATTGTGAATAGATACTTTATTTACACAACCACGGAGAACATCTTAGATTCCTGGAAAGATAACAATATGCATTAAGTATACAGTGAAGTTTTACTTTTTCCCCCCATACAAACTGAGAAATCTCTATTGTTTAAGATTAAGGCTGGATTTAGGCGGGGCAAGAGGAGAAGGAGTCTTTACTGAGGGATAGGGATCTTAGGAATAGGAATCTTTTGCCATTGTAGCTGATTTGCCCTGAAGTGTCAAGCTGTCTTTAACTTGGGGAACCCTTTATTGAAATACAAATACCTTTAGTAAGTATGCTCGCATAAAAGGAGCCCACCCTCAGTTGCTCTTTAGTACTGAAAAAGAAGAGGGGAGATAAAGGGGCTTCTCACTGGGGATGGGAAAAGGAGGCCCTGCAGGAAGGGAAGGGGAAAATGAGTAAGACCAGTTTTGGATACTTTGTGCAAGAATAAACACTATGAGCTACTGTCACTTAGAGGATGTGCTTTGTGTCTTCAAGGAGGTGAGCCCATCTGGATCCCATTTGCTTTCAAATACGACCCAGGATACACAGACTGCCACGGCCGGCAGTACGTGAAGCGGACGTGGTATAAAAAGTTTGTTGGAGTCGTTCTTTGTAATTCACTGAGGTACAAAATCTACCTCAGTGACAACCTGAAAGGTAGGTCTTTGGGGATGGTTGGCTATGGTAGGTATGGAACATTTTGATCTTGCAGGAGCTAACTTAACACAGTCGGTACCTCAGAATGTACCCAAGGCTTGATGTTATGACTCCCTCTTGCTGAAATAAGAAGCAGTTGGTAGGCTTTGAAGTTACTAGTTTTTACCTTGTCACTCAAAGATGTGGCTTTAAAACTCAACTATACTTTAGGAATGAAGCCCAAAGTTCTGCTAGGTATGTACAAACCTATTTTCTTTGCTATCGATTCAAAATAAGTATAAGATGGAAGGATTGAACAGTCTACGCTATAACCCACAACTTCACAGATATAAAATTAAATGATAAAACATATTTCAGCAGTGCTGTTTGTTGTGTGTCAGAAGAAAAGTCACATTGAGAGTACAATAAAGAGTGATTAGCATACCTCGAGCTACTAATACTTTGAAATGCCATTTCTACTCAGCTGGCTTTGGCTCACCCACCTACACCAATTTTTTTCTTTTAATTTAAAACCTCACATAGCTTTTAATTCTTTAAATGTTTTGTAAATAGTATTTTGTAAATAAATATTTTAGGCTTTCACTCATATCATTCAGTGGATCTAAGTTTTATCACTGGTTAGTTTTTTACTTTTCTTTCTCTTACTAGCTAGGATCATTTAAAAATAGTGTCAGCCAGGCATGGTGGCACATGCCTGTAATTCCAGCCCTTGAGAGGCTGAAGTAGGAGGATCATTTTGAGCTTGAGATATGTCTGGACTACATAATTAGTTCAAAGCCAGCATGAAGCACATAGTAAGACCCTGTCTCAAATAAAAAAAGAGAAATAAATAAAGGAAGGAAGAAAGAAAGTAAAAACAGTGTGCAAACAAAATATCTCCCTGCTTCATCCTCATCCCCCTTTCTGGCAATTTCCATGTTTCTGCTTTTCCTCAAAATCACTGCATGTTTTTGTTTCTCTGTTCTTTCCTTTCTCTTCCACTCTTTCCTCCCATTCTTCAGAACTGCTAGGAGAGGTTGCACATCTCTGGTATCCCAGGGAGGAGACACGACTTTGCCCTATTATGCTGCTGTGGTTCAGGACCACGGACAGCGCACGGAAACAGACCCTTCTATTTACACAGACCTTCCTGCATTTCATAATTATTGCACAATTTATTCTTTATCATAGTTTTCTTCATTCTATTTCTTAACTGAGGCATTAAAAAGTTCAATCATTTATAGGCTAAAACTGCCTATTTTGTTTATACTTTCTAACTTCTGAACATTTGTTAAGTATTTGGCATTCATGATCTTGCTGAGTCCTTACAATGCTTATTGAAGTTATTGCCATTGTCACCACTTTCAGACATGAAAGAATGTAACACACAGTTTAAGTAATGCACCCAATTCACGTTCTTTAAAGCTTGTTCCAACTCATAAGCCAGCTGCAACAGTCTTTGACATAACACTGACCCATTACATTCCTTTATGCAGATACATTCTACAGCATTGGAGACAGCTGGGGGAGAGGTGAAGACCATTGCCAATTTGTGGATTCACATCTTGATGGACGAACAGGGCCTCAGTCTTATATAGAAGGCCTCCCTAAGATTCAAGGTAATATGACCAATGCCTGCTATATTGTGCTGGGCAAGGGGCGTGGGAGAGGAATATGTAAGAAGAAAATTCATTGCTGCTCTGCCTTTGGTTTATGATTTGAAGACAGATGTTGGGAATACTTTGGTTGATGAAAATATAAATAAGAAATCAAAGAATCAAAATACTCCATCATATGCTGGATTTGGGTGATCCTTGAGGAGTTTGGGGTACAAAGGAATGTGTAAGATCTCTGTCCCCAGGAACATTCCTTGTAACTGGGAAGAGAAAACAAATATGTGAAAAGATAATTAAAAGCAAAAACATTAACATATAGATAATGACATATTGTGATTTATGATCATCCTGTGGCAGATAATTGTGTATGTTACCATCATTTTAGGAAGGAGGCAGCTACTTGGGGCTGTCAGGTATCTGGAGGAGAGGCAGAGTCTAGACTGAGTCCTAAAGACTGGCTGAATGTGCAGAACAGAGGGCCTCCCTTGGCTGGTATGAGTATAAGGATAGAAGAGGCAAAGATGAATGTGTAAACCTACTCACTAGGAAAGGCTTCAGAGATAGTGTACCATATCTGATGATGATATTATAAAGTGAGGGCACTGACATTTAGGGTCAGCAACTAGAAATACATTGCTAACTGTCTAAATCCTCTAAGTAAACAAGTAAACAGAATTATGGAAATCCAGCACCTTTTCATTTAAGCACTCAACTCTTATTAATGTGGCATTTTGAGGACATGAGATGTGTTGGTATACCAAGTTTCTTATTTTGGAAAAAAATATTGTAGGCTAGTTCATGAATTAGTCATTTGAAAGAATTAAAACACATAAAACAATAAAACGAGTGTATCAAAGCTCTCTGATCTAGATAAACAGACCAGTAGGATTTATCTATCGAGAATTAATTTAAGGAGTTGGCTCATGTCACTGTGGAGGACAGCAGCATTGAAAATCTGCAGAGTAAGGAGGCAGGCTGGAGGCTCAGGGAAGAGCTGGTATTACAGTTCAAATCTGAAGGTTACTGGAGTCAGAATTCTCTATACTTTTTAGGGTTAGGTGTATTAAGTATTTTTCTTTTAAAACTTTGAACTGGTTGGATGAAGCTCATCCATGTTGTAAAGGGATTAATGTACTTTCCTCACTCTGCTGTTGGAAATTTTACTCTTATCTAAAAATACTGTAATGATTAACCAGTATTCTGACTGTCAGAGTAGCAAGTAGCCATTTATTTGGCAGGAATAAACAAATCCAAGAGTGAGAGTGATTGCTAAATCTCTCAAAATTTTGAGGAGGTTGGAGCATCCCTTCTACTCCAAAAGAGAAGTGACCAGAAGTTCTATGGGATTCTGTCCTTCAAGAGATTTCCTTGAAAGGTGTGAGTGTCTGCCCCAAATTCTATGTATTAAAACATGGAGTTTTGAGGTTTGGCAAGTTGCAGGCCCTAAACTCAGTGAGGGCCAGGTGGGAATCTTGTTTGGTGTTGTTTACCCGGATCAGGGTCTGTCCCCTGTGAGGGCTTCTCGTGATTGGCTGAAATTATCTTCTTTTGTAGGGAGAGAGAAAAAGAGGGACTGAATTCTCCCCACATATCATGATTGTGTAAATTTCACAAAAAAGGCTGTGTTTCTTCAGAAGTAGCACTTTCATAAGAACAGTTTACATAAGGTTTCTGTCTAAAGGAAGATTTTAAGGAGAAGTTTTCCTGTTGGCTCAGGAGACTTTGATGCATCTTCTTCCCCTTTTTTCTCATCACCTTCCCAGGTTACTACCGTCAGTATCGCCAGGAGCCTGTCAGCTTTGGCCACATCGGCTTTGGCACCCCATACTACTATGTGGGCTGGTACGAGTGTGGGGTCTCCATCCCAGGAAAGTGGTGACCACAGGAACAACCTGCACTGCAAGTTTGTCTGCTCAGCCTCATCTGCTCACTCGCACTAGGGGGATGCGAACAGGAGAAAAACAGCGTCCCAAGCCCCACTGCACCTGAGTGTCAGGAAGGCCACACAATAGACATTGGACATTGTGGTCATCTTCAGTCTGGAGCCCAGTCCCGTTTTTGACCTGGAATATGAACAGAGGGGAATGCAGTTTTGCTGAAACTTCAGTTTTTCACATTCTTTTTATTAGCACATCCCAGGGACATCAGAAACCGTAGCTGATCCAGTATGATTTCCAGACTCTTAAGGCAAAAAATTCAGACACTCCAGAATCTCCAGGGAACAGTATAAGCATGCATAAGCATGCTTGCTTCATAGAATGCTTTCATTTCTCTCATTTTCAACTCCCCCCAAACCAGTGGAATTTAAGCTTCAAATCTTTGTATGCAGAACTGAATAAAAAACACCGCCCAAGGAAATATACCTTACTTGAGATTTATTCTACGGACTCACACACTGCTAGACTAAATGCATAGAATCTTATTTGTAAATTCTCAATTTTGATATATATATGTATATATGCGTATGCATATCCACACTTGTCTGCAAGAACATTGATTAAAATGCTAAATTTGTACTTGTTCACTAGATAAATGTGTGCTTTACTTTTTGGACAAGGGCACTATTTACTTTCTTCTTTTAGATGTGTCCTGGGCATAGGTCCTCTGCAGAATGTAGTGTCAGAAGAAAGGTGTGGACTCTTCCCGTGGGTGCTGCTGGGCTCTGGTGATGGTGGGGAGGCAAAATACTGTCTGTGAATAGCTATGCTCTTTATTTCCCTAAAACAAATGCTTTCCTCCCAAGGAGGCTGTCTTTCCATTTCTATGGGAAAATGTCTTCCATGCCTCTATCAGGATCTATCTTGTATGCTTCCAGATGGAATAAGATTTTAGGTCTCAAGTGATATTCACAGTTTTTTGTTTTTAAAAATTCTTTTTCCTATTTGTTCCTTTCTCTGCATCTACTCCTTGAAACAGAAGCACCTTCTCTCTCTTGAGTGTAGCGCTAGAGTTTATTTAGGCACTTTGATCTAATTGTTTTTGAAACATGCTGCTTTTTACCTGTATGTGGCTCACCCAAGTCCCTCTGGCAGCTCCATGGAATGAAGGGTTTGTGCTCTTGCATCAATGTATAAGTGTTGGAGAAGCAGTGGTGGAGATAGACTGGAGGCAGACATTGTTCTGGGGCCTCTGGGCTGCATCCAGGGTAAACCATTGGGCAGCAGAGCACAGTCCTGGAATCTGGAATTGAATATTTTCAGTGCCAGCACTGCACTGAGGTGAAACCTCATATCTGGTAGTTTTTATGGTGAAATTTACAAGGAAACAAAATTTCAGGGTCTTTGTCATGGGTCTGTGATGTTGGGCATTCTCAAATTCTTCCATCCCCTTTTTATAGTAAACAGCAGAGAGAAAATGCAAGCATTTTGGCAGCTTGGGAAAATACTAGAATTCATTAGAAATATATCATGTGTTTACTCACATTTTATTTTGACAGATAGGTAGAAATCTTTAAATGGTTTTAGGGGCTCTTATATATGAAAGGAAGATTATTAAAGAAAGAGAGAGCTTATTTTTCAGGCTGATGAACATTCTAATGTGCAGCACGATGCCAAGACAAAAATAAGACCTTCAAATATAATTGAATTTGTCTAATAAGCACATAGCTTGATTCCTTTACTCCCTCCTAATCACTAGCTCCAAATGTCTGTCTGCTGTCAGCACCTACTAGTCTGCTATTGAGACCTCAGAATGAGGCCTTAATGGAAGAAATCATTGATGATTATACATTTCCTAAAAATGTTTCTTTGGATATAAATAATTCATTTGAATCCCAAGAGGAAAGCCTTGTTCTGTTCTATATGGTCTCCTTTGGAAGAAGTGGATATTGGAACTCAATGTAAGAATTAGTAGCTGACCTCTCCAGTGTGATTCACACCTTTCAAGGGCTCCTGCCTTTTCAAAGGACTTCTGTCCTCATTTCAGAGAAGCAGAAAGATTGAGTGGGCACTCACAAAGATTCTTGAGCCCTGCCTGAAATCTTAAGGTGGTATGCAATTATGTGAACTTCTATTGAAAGTAAACATTTGGATTTTAGATGAAACACTACAACCTTCAGATAATAAAGCAGCTACAACAAAACAAAACCAACCACCTAAACAAACACAAAAGGAATTTAAGCGTAGGTAGTGGATTCAGGCTCTCTACAGAACCCTAACCAGTAGGACAGATGAGTAGATGGATATAGGTAGATAGATGATAGATAGATAAACAGATGATAGATATACAGGAGGGGAGTTTTTAGGGGAACTGTTTTGCATGATTGAGGGGGATAAAGTATGTCCTGAGACTGGCCTTTCTGCAAGCTGAGCCCCCGGGATGTCAGCAGCATGCTTCCCTCTGTTTTTCTTGTGTCTCAGTCTCCAGTTGATTGGACTGTGCCCACCCACATTGAGGGCCGATCTCCCCTGCTCTGTTCACCAACTCACACCAACATCCTCTGGAAAGACCCTCACAAACAACCTCAGAAGTAAGGCTTTACCAGTTCTCTAGGTAGTGCTTAGTTTAGTCAGATTGCCAGCTAAAATTAACCATCACAGGTAGCAGCAGCCCCTTCAAATTAGGTTGCGCAGCATGTGAAACGAGTCAGCAGTGGTTGCACCAAATTTCAAGAACTGCACTTTCTGGATGCCTCACTTTAGGAAGGTCATTGGAAGTGTGAGAACAATTTCATTCCAGATTAGGATGATTTTGATGGGAAGGTTTACCTGAAGAAAGAGAGCTTCTCTTCCTCACAGAGCTTAGGAGGAGGGAGAGAACTTGCCAACTCTAACAGACACACCTGGGAATTACAGGAAAAGAAGAAATCTGACTCACGTGATAAAGGGTTTTAGAAGAGTCCAACAATCAAATTATCGTCATTGGAAAATGGTAGGAGAGTTCCGACTCTGAGAAACTTTTAATATAGCTGGGAATGTCTTAAATTGCAGCTACGGCCTTTATGGCCTGTGAGCCCAGAATGGTTCCTACATATTTAAAGTGTTATAAATATTGTGAACAGGACAGAGTAAAACAAATAGTGAAGGACAGGAACTGTGTGTGGATTGTAAAATCTAAATTATTTACTATGTGGTCCTTTGAGAAAAGTTTGCATAGCCATGGACTTGAGTTTTCTTGAGATTTAAAAGAAGCTTAAACAAAGTCCTCCTTAAACACTAGCACACACATTTTTTCCTCTTACTTAAATTATATTTATTTTCTGACCATGCATCTCCTTGAGTCTAAAACTTGAATTCTGCATTCTATGGTTGAAGCCTGGGTCCCCAAGCTTCTTGCTTGGGGAATCCTTTGCTCGTGCTGTGATCACAGGGAATATTACACTCTAGGCAGCTTTATGCATATTTAATATAACCATTTAGCTAAAACATAATTTCCAGCCAGCCTTTACCAGATGAGTTTTGACTTATTTTTTTTCCTTTGACCTATTGAAGCTATGTATCTGAGTCAGTTTGGGAGGGTGGGAAATTTGAGAATCTGAGCAGAAATGTGGTTAGGATGGGTTTGTCTTTTTCAGCATAGAAAGCAGTTCATAGTCATTATGCATAATTATAGAACAAGTCCTCTGTTAGATTCAGTCCATGTATCTATAACTTCCTACACCTTAAAATTTTCTTCAAGAGCTAAAAAGTGGGTTGATGAAGTAAAATATCTTTCCAAGAATTCCTATACCCCAATTCTAGATCATGCCCCTATCTTATGCTATGCCCCAGTCCTAGACCGTGCTCCAATCCTAAATTAGGACAGGCTCAGCAAATCATATGAAAGCCCACAGGTCACTTGTCAGGAAGGATAGATAAGTGAGTCAAGGATACATGCAGGGCTAGAGCTGCCATCTCAGGACAGGAGGTACCATCCAGGAATGCTGCTTGGCCTCCTGGGGCTTTCTTTCCTCTTCTACCGGTCTAGTCCCTTTTCCCACTCTGATTGTCCTCCCTAATATGGTGTTTCTATGGGAAAATAAGGCCCAAATGACCAGCAATCCCTGGTCTACTGTGTGCACCTGCTCTGCCTGTGAGACTGGAGAGTCAGTTCTCTCAACCAACTGTCCAAGTCTCTTTGAGCCAGACCTAGAGATTTTGGATGAGGCTGTAATTGGGTATCTTGGGTCTAATTGGCTGCTGCTATGTGGAACTGTCCTGTGCTGTATAAACTGGCTGTCCAGACCTGCCCGGTGAGCAGGAGATGAGGACTGGTATGTCCAGGAGATATACACAGGCAAATGAGAAAGGAAATGATAAGAAAACAAGCCATATAATTAATGAGAGATGATTTTTAAATGACATAACTTTAGATATATTGAAAGTTTCATGCTTCAATAAGAGCTCAAGTGTTTCTATCCTATTAGAGTAGCTTGCTTTCTCAAGTGAAAAATTTGATAAGCATACCCATATCCATGAGGAAATTATGGGCTAGACTAACTCTACTAAATCTGCATTTTGAAAGAAAAAAAATACATGCCTTTCTTGTATTCTTGAGATGCTCCCAAAGAAAATTATTCTTTTTGAATAGAAATAGATAATGAAATCCACAAAGTTTTCTACAGCACCCTGTTACCAGGTCAACTATGAAATAAATAACCAGTTTTAGAACACAATTCCTAGAAAGGATGCAATGGATTAGCTAGAGATGGAAAGACTTGAAAGCTCCAGCCAATAATTGGCCCTAAGGACTCACAGCTGGGAGATAGGATGTCAGGAGATTAGTTGGGGTTAAGCTTTCCTGGGATCTCTGAGGTGCCTGGCTGACTCTGTAAATCCCATAGCCTCCAAGGACCTGAATTGTCTTCCCTCTCATCCCAACACACACTCACATCCACAAATCCTTTCTTGTGCCCCTTCCTTTTGGCACAGAGCCCAGCACAGAGTCAGCAGATATGTCATTTGAGTCAGCCTGTGTGTCTGAGACAGAGAGGAACTGAAAAGACCAAATTTTTGCCCTGAGATTCTCAGTGGAGCAGAATGTGTCAGCCCTTCTCCAATTTCTATTGCTCTTCTGTTCTGCAAACTGTCCCCATGTTCCTCAGAGCTGTTCCCTGCCACCTTCACTTTTCCTCTTGATTTCAGGTGATCTACTGCACAAAATAAAACAGATAGGAGAGCCTCTGGATATACCTGTGTATATGTCAACCCGGACAAACTTGGTCCTCAGAGAAACTCTGAGGCTTTGACCTCTAAATGTCAGTGTCTCCCACTTTACAGACGTTCTCCCAATAGTCACATATGTGCTAGCTTTTTTCTCACTCCATGTCACCCAGGGGCTTCTCCTATCATACTTTTCTGAGAATAATCTCACCTTCCTCCATGTCCCCAGTGATTCTTACCCTGCTGCACCATAGCTTGGGGAATATCATCCTTCCTCTCCTCTCCAAGGTTTCTAGTCCCTCTGTTGGTGGCTAATCCAGAAGACACTGGTCAGCCTCTGTTTTGATCTTTGGTAGGACTTGATAGTATTGACCTGCTTATCCTTTTGAATTATTCTCTCGTGCAGACTGCTTCCCCCCACTGCGGCTTATAATGGTAGCAAGGTATTCTCATTCCTGGTTTAAGGAGACTTGGTGTTTCGAGAAGCAACACAGATAGTACCCAAAGGCAGTCATTTTCTGTGGCTTTTCTTGCAAAGCCTAAACATAATGAAACTATGCAAGGCTGGAGTTGGGGCAGATGGACACTTTGGCAGTTACAGTGGTGGTGGAGGAAAGACATATGAAGAGCAATGGAGAAAGACATTTCTCCCAAGGCTGGGCAGTGCCTGGTAGTTGAATTCTGTGGGGAGCAGGGCTTACAGACCATTTCTACCATTTCTCCAGGGATGGAGCAGGATGAGGATGATTGTAGTGAGTAGATGGGTCTAAACCTGAGTCCATGGCTTCTGTTTCACTCCATCTACATTGTACCCCACCCCAAGCAAGGGAACAGGAGGGCTTTCCCTTAAGAAGGCCATGGAGCCTTGGGATCCTCTCACTCATTAAGCAAATGTTAATTGAATCTGAAGTATATAACAGATATATTTGAGAGATTGCAGCAGTGGAGTGATTTAAATGTGCAGTCCTCATCCACACTTAGGCTCCACCCCAGTGAGAGTACAGAGGACACTTGCCATGCATATGGCGGGGAGCAGAAAGTGACAGTGAACTGTCACAGTGGAAGGGATGATTGCATCATGAGTGAGTGGATACTGAAGACAGAAAAATGTCCTTCATACATTGCCTAGAGAGATCTTGGACCCCATGTGGCATGGGAAGAAACATGAAGGATGATCAAGACAAAAGGGTATAGGGGGAGGATTGTAGGCTTGGATTTGAAAAGCAGTAATAAATCAATGTTTAATCCCAAACTTGGAGCTCAGTAAGACTTGCTCACTTGCTCTATTGAGTTGTACTAACTTGAATACCTGGAAGAAGGGGTCTGTTACTGTCCCTAACCTTAACCTAAATCTGACCCTGGTCAAAACAGTAACATCCTAACTTGGGATTTGAACCTATAATCCACTGACCCACACTACCTGCCTAACTAAACACTATACCACTGAGGCTGCTGATTGCTGGGGCTAAAAAACTAAAAACCAAAAACCAAAATCTTCATCTCTTCTATAGGAACTGATATATATTAAGTGGAGTAGAGAGCTAATATACTTCAATGGATCCAATGTTTTTTCAAAAACAGCAATTTATTTCAATGGGAGCAATGCACTTTACTTGAAATGGAGCCCTAAAAAGACCCAAAGGACACTCCTCAAAAGCACCTGAAACCTAACCCTAAACCTTAAAAAAAGAGGGAAACCTAACACTAGCCTTAACCATAAAACTAACTCTAAAAAATAGAAAGAAAAAGAATTCTTGAACCCTAGCCTTAAACCTAGCACTAAAACCAAAAGTAGAAGCCCTAGCCATAACCCTAGTTCTAACCCTAACCACAAAACCAGAAGTGCAAACCCTAACCCTAACCATCACCCTGAACATGAGCTAAGGATAATTTTTAAAGAGGTAATTTAGAAGTGCCCACAAGGCAGGCATCTACCTCCTCTTCCTTTCTGAGAAAGCAGCTCTGTGAAGGAACCAAAGTGAGTAACTCTGCCCATGGCTCATGCGACAAGAGTAATCCTGGAGCTAGAAGTCACAGTAGGAGCTCTGTAGATGGGACCATAGGTCATCCCATATGGAGACAGAGAGGACAGTCTTTATATTGTTTATCACCTATCTATCATCCATTTATCCACTCACCCATCCATCATCTGCTATTGAGTAATATCCACCATGATTTACACATTGTTCCCAAGAATGAGTCTTAGGGTACATGAAAGGCCCTGGAGAGGACAGTGTATCTGCAAGTGCGCATTCTTCTTTGGCCCTGTGGTGTTTACTGTCATCCAGAAACCTCAGTTTCTGCTCTGCAATTTCTTCCAACCCTTGCTTTTAAAGACTTCTATTAGAGTCCTACAAAGATGATGGACCTATCTAAACAGACAAGAACCTTGGACATATTTCATTAATTGAGCCAATGCTCATTACTGTGATACCTCAATTGTCAAATGGCTCCAAGCTTGAACTTTCCACTGCTTTAACAGAAAAAAAAAAATCTGCTCGGTGTTTGTAACTTTGCTCAATAGTCTAACTGAAAACCCAACTTGCAAAAACTGGTACAGGCCAAGATAGTGAGTCACAGACTACATCTTGCTGGGGAACAAAGGGATGACGCTTCAGCCTAAGAGTTACTCTCATCCAGACAACATATAGTGCTTATGTTAGTGCACTAAAACACACATCTCTGCTTCTCTTTTGCTCTTTATTTGTATAAAATATCCTAAGCATGGCTCCAAAGAAAGTTAGTGATACCAGCAGCAATAAAGCTAAGAGGAAAACTGCAAGAACCATGATAGAGTTAAAGAAAGAAATACTTGTGAAATTTGTTAAAATCATGGAATGAATTTATAAGTGTAATTTTTGGGCCTCAGAACCAATTAGTTGGGTTTCCGTTATTTCTTAATGGAAAAATATGTTCCATTCAGTTCTCGAACTTTTGGTGTTTGAATGCAAATTTGGAACCCATTAAGTTAGACACCCGGGGTATCACTGTATTTGCTAATTTAGTATACAGCACTGTGATACAGAGGCAGCATCCCTAGAGTACACAGACATCAAGGTCAAGTAAGGAGAATTCAAGGAGATTTAATAAAGGGACTATTTATATTGGCAGAGTATTTTTACTTTAGGAGCCAGAGGAAGAAATGGCTGGAAGAATCTAGAATAGTGGTAGAAAGAAGTCCAGTTTTGAAGCAATGATAACGTCACTCAAGGGGCTGCTCCAGCCTGAGACAGCCTTGTGCGACACCTGGACTTCCCTGCTCCAACTCTCTTCTCAATGCTCTCCCCGCCCCCTTTCTCTCTACTTCCTGCCATGGTCCCCACTGGGCCGAGCCATCTGGAAGCCAGGCAGAGGGAACTGAAGGATGAGGTTGGTAGAAGTCAGCCCCTGTGGTGGCAGAGAACTGGGAGACGGAGTACAGGTCTGGAGGGACAAAGTTACAGCATTCGCTACATCTGTGCATTTTCCACCATCACTAATTGCTTTTAGCACATTGTATCACGAGCATACACGAGTTAAGGACAATTTTTAGAGAGCTCATTTAAAATGAAAGGGCCTTTAAACTCCCTTCATCTCCTGGAGATGGTTCAAACTTAAACAGCAATTCACAGAGTCGCTCTGACATAGTTAAGGAAACTGAGACCCAAAGAGTTGGAATCTCCTGGAGGAGTCACACAACTAGGTGAAGCCTCTACTTTTCCAACAGCCTGTGGGCCACCACTCTCCTTTCCCTGTCCTTTGAGGGACACTGCTAATCAGTCAGGGCATTTCCTCTTACAGAAGCTGCAGTTGGCCAAGGCACGATGATCCACCCTGACCTTGAGGCAGTCTTTCAGTAGTGCTGGAAGTCATGGTCAAGCTTGTCTTCCATCCCAGCACTCTGCTGCTTTTGTGAGCTGGCTAGTCTGAACTCTCCATCATCGGGAGAGCCTCCAGTTTCCCAAGCCATGGTCCTTTTTTATTCTCCCTTATATTCTAACACTTAATAAATCTTCCTATGCATCCCACTGACACTTCCTGGAATTATTTTCTGTGATGAGAGTCAAGTACCAACTCAGAAAGCCAAGTTGAAGTCATTGTCTCTTCTTTGGGAGACCTTAGTGGCATATCTATATTTTTATGCAGCGGAGATAGGCAATGGCCTTTCTCATGTCTCTTATCCGCCTAGGAATGATCTTTCCACAGCAGAAGACACTGGGGTCTGACATCTGACCCAGACAAAGGTGACTACAGTTGGCTTCTATCTAGGAGATTTGATCTGCATAACAACACCCTTTGCTGGACATGCTCGCTGTCCTCCATTCCCTGTTTCATAATGAGCTCCACCTTTCTGCCCAGAGGCTCAAGCCTCTACATCTTTGGTTAAAGGCTGTGTAAGGTGCAGCCATTTTGCTCCTGGATATGTTTTGATTCTGAAATATACCCTAAAAGCTGAAGAATTAAGGAGTACAGCAATGTTCAGAGCGAGAACTTTCAGGGGGTGATTAGATTATGAGGGCTTTGACCTTACAAATGGCTTTATAGTTTAATGAGCTATTGAGGGGAGGTGGAAAAATTAGGAGGTTCTAGTTGGAGGAAGTAGGTTGACGCTCAGGCCCTTTTATCTGGCCCCTTCTCTTCTTCTCTTTCTTGCCTCTCCTCTCCCCCTGTCCCTGCTCCACTGTCTCCTTCTCTGCCCTCCCCTCCCCTCCCCTCTCCTCTCTTGTCTCTCCCAGTCTTGGTCTACTTCCTGGCTGCCATGAAGTGAGCAGCTTTGCTCTAACAGGAATTCCCTGTCACGTTGTTCTGCCTCACTGAGGGGCTAACAGCTGCTGAGCCAAGTGACCATGGGTTGAAGCTGTGAGCCAAAATGAATCTTTCCTCTTTTCACAAGGGGTGATCTAAACATATCAATATTTAAATAACAATTTCATCACAGTAAAGGACACATTTCCATTAACACAGCCCCATTCTCTCTTACTTGGAATGCACTTTTCCCATTGTTCTTGTCACTTTCTCAGGCATTTCTCTATCCTGGAAAGGTTTGGAATTGTATAGGTTCACTTCAGGAGGAAAGAATATGGGAATCTGGTATGTGGATTAATTTTATTTTTTTAATTGAATTTATTGGTACATTTTAGGTATACAGTACATTTACATTCATTATTCTTTTTTCCTCATTGAGTTTATTCTCATTTTTCCCCTCATCCCTGCCTTCCCTTCACCCCTTCCTCCCCTACCCATTTACAAACACTTTATTTCCATTTTTTCATTTTCTCATATTTTTTCTTTGCCCTTATTACCTTTCCCCTACTTTCACTACATCTTTAGCCCTTTTCTTCTTGGTATGTGGATTTAAAGGATTATGCTGAATTTGACAGCTTTTCTTGCTGCAGTAAGTTTGAGCCTCATTTGGGAATGAAAATATGAGGTGATAGGTACCCTGAGATATAGTGACAATAAAAGAAACTCCTCCTTGGGCACAGTTCTTCCTGACTCCAAGGTCCCAGTCAGGGAAATATTTGGAGAATATCTATGTTTGGAGAATAACTGAGCTAGTGCTCTCAGCATACCCGGATTTTTAGAACGTATATGAGGCTCTCCTCATTGTTCAGCATTTATTTATCCTCTCTCCAATTATGAAATGCTGAAGGAGAGTGTGACAGTGTTGTTATAGCTTGTCTTTAGATGTTCCGCTAAAGCCTCATGTGAATGAAGTGGGGCTTTTATTTCAGAGGTGGCTAAATCTAGAGAGTGTGATGCTGGGATTAAGAGTATATGATTACTGAGTCAGTCCACTGATTAGTTTGACACTGCCCTAATCCCAGTAGCCTAGATAGGGCATAAAAGGGGCAAAAAGACACAGTTAAAGTTGCTTATTGGCTCCTTTATTGCTTTTGCTAACATGTAGGCATCATGAACTTTCTCCTCTGTGAGACCCTTCTGCCATGCCACTCTGTCTCAGAGCCAGCCGATTATGGACTGAAACTTCTACAAGCTGTGAGCTAAAGAAACCCTTTCCCCTTTAACTTTGGGTGCTGGGTATTTTGTCTCAGCAATGAGAGGAAAGTAACTAAGACAAATGTGAGTGAATTATAAATACACCCTGCTCATGCCTATCTCTGAGTTCACAGTCTAAACAGAGAAGTTAGACTTTTTAATGAGATTGGGAAAATTCTATCTAAATGTTGAATATGTTTTGTTTATTGGTTTCTCTGTGTGCTGTCATGTCAACACATAGAAATGTGAAGTGCAGCTGCTTTGAGACTCTCTAAATTCCATTTAAAGTGTTTTTGGGTTGTCTTGTATAGGAAATATTTATTTGGTGACCACAGCTCTTTTCTGTTTTTGATGCTGAGTTGGATAATTCTGTTTATCCATGGGTAATGCTCTAGTTAATGGGAAACAAATGGTCTGAGAGGTACAAAACTCACTGACCAGTCCAGGGATTTTTTAAGACTCTATCTGTAGGTAGCATATTTCTGAGTTAGTTTGTCATTATTGAGTTGATATAATTTGTGCCCTTTTTCACATTTTAAATAAACATGAAATGACTATGAAGGATGACCCTGTTACTGCCCTAACCCCATTTTGTTTGTTCTGATTCCATTTTTCTTTTTAACATTTTCTTTAGAACTACTCTCTCTCCAGTCACCTTGATTCCAGGAATGGTAATTCTGAAGGACAGACAGCTTTATGACAATGGATTGAAACTATCCCAGGTAGAGTGAGCTTCACAGAACAGATCACGCCCAAGTGAGAACAAGTATCTCATGGTGGAAACCAAGGCTGTCCTCCTCTAAGTGGGAACAATTACTATGATGGACCCAGAGCTGAGACGGTTCCCTCATGGGAACCAAATTGCCCCTTGAAACAATGAAGGTTCTCTCAGAATCTTGCTCAGCCAATACTGAGATGCTGATTAATCAGACAACAGCTCAGTAAGTATTACCTACTTTGCAAGCTAGAAAGCCCCCAACCCTTGCTTTTGTTCCTTTCTTTTATAAAACCCCAAAGTTTCAGTTAGCCCCTCAAAGGCAGATCTTATACCCCTTTATCTGTTCTTCCCAGTGAGGCTATGATGATGATGGTTAAAGTTTCCTTCCTGTCCTCTGTTCACTCCTGCTCCTTTCTGCGATTGGTGTTATGGGACAATTAGTCAAGCTTTGTCTTTTGGGATTCCCAGAACCAGAACGTTTCCCCCACAGCTCCAGTAACAGAAATTATTAATTTTTTAATTTGACATCATTAATAGTCCATAATAATAAATGCTTACTGAGCTCCAGAAACTCTTCTAAGTGCAGATTCATTTTGTTTTTATTTACTTTTTGAGAATTTATGCACAGTAGAATTCACTTTTTTTAGTGTACAGTTCTGTAAGTTCTGACGAATGGTTGCAGTCATATAACTACCACCAAAATCAAAATTGCAAACAATTTCATCACTCCAAGGAATCATTTTTCTGCCATTTTCATTCCTTCAACTATAGATCTGTATTCTCTCTGTATTTCAGCATTTCCATTATATTATGGGACAGGAATCATGCATTTTTTGATTCTGTGTTCTGATAAAGCACATCATGAGATTCTATACATTGCTCCAAATACCAGGAGTTTATTTCTTTTCATTTCCAAGCATCACTCTGTTGTGCGAATGTTCTGTGGTTTGATTCTGCATTCCTAGATGAAGGTCACTTGGGCAGTGTCCAGTTCTGAATGATTATGAATAAAGCTGTCATAAATATTCATGCATGGGATTTTTTTGTGAATATGTTTTAATTTTTCTAGTCTTTTTTTTTTTTTAATGTACCGGGGTCCTTGCGCTTACAAGGCAGGTGGCGGAACTACTGAGCTAAATCCCCAGCCCCAAGTTTTAATTTTTCTTGGTAAATGCTCAGGAATAGAATTCCATATAATAATTGTTTTTATATTTAACTTTTAAAGACTGCCAGATTGTTTTCCAAAGTGGACACTCATAGTACTCTACTTTCTTACATGTAATGTATATAGGTTTCAGCTTTTCTATATGCTTGCCAGCACATGGATTTGTCTATGTGTTTTAAAAACTTTAGCTTTTCCAGATGTAGTCCAGAAATTAATTTGCATGAGCAGTTATGCCAATCTTTGCCATCCTGATACCATCTCTAGTGAAATAATCTTTGAGAATATTTTGCCCACTTTTGGTTGGGCTGTTTATTTTCTTACAGTTGAGCTGTACAAGAGTTTAATATAGTCTAGAAACAAGTTCTTGTTTAGACATATGATTAGCATACATTTTCTCTCCCTGGCCGGTATATTTTAATTTAGTTAACAGAAACTTCTGCATAACATAAGCTCTTAATTTTGCTAAGGTCTAATTTATCAGTTTTTCCTTTTATATATTGTGACTTGGTGAAATATTTAAGAAGTTACAAAATTTTTATCCTATGTTTTCTTCTAGAGTTTTATAATTTTGGCTCTTTTGGTCTGGAATCCATTTTGAGTTAATTTTTTATAAAGGCATGCGGTATTCAGTTGAGGCTATTATTTTTCCATCTATGCATGATGTTCCAGGAACATTTCTCAAAAGATTCACCTTTTTAGACTTAATTGCCTTTGTACCTTTGTTGGAAATGAGTTGCTCATAAATATGCATCAATTTATGGCCTCTCTCTCTTCCAGATGTCTATTGAAGTATCTCTCTGCCAATACCCTGCTATCTTTTTGTTTGTTTGATTGATTCAGTAGCTTTGGAATAAGTCTTGGAATCAGTGTGTAAGTTATTCACTTTTTTCCTTTTCTGAAAAGTTACACTAGCTATGCAAGTTTTTTGTCCTTCTTCATACATCTTAGAATCAGCTTGTCAATTTCTACAAAAAAGAATTCCTTGAGTATTTGGTTGGCATTGCATTGAATTTATAGATGGGTTTGGAAAGATGTCATATCCTAAAAATAGAGTCTCCCAAGACATTAATACAGTGTAATCTTTTACTTTATCAATGTTTTTAATTTTCTAGTATATAAATCCTGTGTATTTTTTGTCAGATTTGTGCCTAAACATTTCATGTCCTTTTTGTTGCCATTGTAATGGTACTTTTTTGATTTTCAGTAGATTATTGCTAGTACATAGGATTTTAATTCATTTTGTATGTTGACCTCCTCAACATCACTCAACTGTTAGTTGTCAGAGATTTGTTTTCGTTGACTCGTTTGTCTGTCATATAGAGACAATATTGTCATCTATGAATAGAGACAGCTTTATTTATTCCTTTGTAGCCTATATGCTCTATTTTCTTTAAAAAATTTTTTTTTGCCTATATGCTCTATATTTTTCTTACTTATCAATCTGGCTAGGACTTCCAGGATAATGTTAAATAGCAATGATGATAAAAGACATCCTTGTCCTGTTTCTGGTTTTAAGAGTAAAGCATTCAGGGTTTTGTCATTAATATGATGTTAACTGTAAGCTATTTCTTGTAAGTTTATTTTATCAGGTTAAGGATACTCCTCTCTAGTCCTAGTTTCCTTTGAATTTTTATCCTGAATAGATATTGAATTTTGTCCAAAGCTTTTTCTCCATTTATTAATAAGTATATTTTTTATTATTTAGCCCATTGTTATGGAGAATTGTTCACTAGATTTTGGAGTACAAAATCAGTCTTCTGTTTCTAAGATGAATCCCATTTGGTCATAACATATTATTATTGCTTTTTGAATATGTTAGCAACTTTAATTTGTTAATAATTCTGAAATCTACATTTATTGAAGATAATGAACTCTAGCATTCTTTTAGTATTTAAGTAATTTTGCATCTCATAAAATTAGACAAGTGTTATGTCCTCTTCTATTTCTTGAAAAATTTATGTAGAATCATTATTATATGGGAAATGATTGGAAGAATTCCCCAATAAAAACATTTGGACCTGGAGTATTTTTTGTTGGAAGATTTTAAACTACTATTCAATTTCATTAATAGACACTGAGCTATTCAAATTTGTCTACTTTTACTTACATGTTTTTTTTTTGTCTTTGAAAAATTGGCCCATTTTATTTGAGTTGTAGGATTTATAACATAAAGTTTTCTGTATTATTTATTTATTATTGTTTATTTATTTATTTATTTATTTTGGTACTGGGGATTGAACTCAGGTCCTTGTGCTTGCAAGGCAGGCCACCGAACCAATGAGCTAAACCCTGGCCCTCCAAATAGTTCCTCTTAAAGGATAATTACAGTACACTAAATGGGTATCACAATCTGGAGATGTAGAAAAATCCTGCAGAAGAGAGAGCTGGAGAAAATGATTTCTTATTTCTCTACATAACTCTATATAAGTTCCAGGCTCATTTCCAAGCTATATAGGCACAAGATAGAACCAAAATAGCAGAGCAAAGACTTGGCTTTGAGAACTGAACTAAGATTTAATTACCACTAAAGTTTCAGATAAATATTTGAGGGTTGCATGCATGAGCAGACACTGAATAGCACAGCAAAAGTGTTAAAAACTGGAATAAGATGAGAACCGTGGCTGACAGAAGGAGAGATAGAACTTGCCATCTCTGCCTAACTAGGTCAATGTACTAAAAATATTAGCTGTCTTCAGAGGATTACAAAAGAACATGAGAATAAAAATCTATACAATGTAATCTTCATAATATCTAGGGGATATCCAAAACTACTCAATGTATGAAGAAGAGGAAGAAGAAGGAGAAGAAGGAGAAGAAGGAGAAGGAGAAGGAGGAGAAGGAGAAGAAGAGGAAGAAGATGAAGAAGAGGAAGAAGAGGAAAAAGAGGAAGAAGAGGAAGAGGAAGAGAAAGGAGGAGGGGGAGAGGGAGTGGGAGGGGAGGGGGAGGGAAGAAGAAAGAAGAAGAAGAAGAAGAAGAAGAAGAAGAAGAAGAAGAAGAAGAAGAAGAAGAAGAAGAAGAAGAAGAAGAAGAAGAAGAAGAAGAAGAAGAAGAAGAAGAAGAAGAAGAAGAAGAAGAAGAAGAAGAAGAAGAAGAAGAAGAAGAAGAAGAAGAAGAAGAAGAAGAAGAAGAAGAAGAAGAAGAAGAAGAAGAAGAAGAAGAAGAAGAAGAAGAAGAAGAAGAAGAAGAAGAAGAAGAAGAAGAAGAAGAAGAAGAAGAAGAAGAAGAAGAAGAAGAAGAAGAAGAAGAAGAAGAAGAAGAAGAAGAAGAAGAAGAAGAAGAAGAAGAAGAAGAAGAAGAAGAAGAAGAAGAAGAAGAAGAAGAAGAAGAAGAAGAAGAAGAAGAAGAAGAAGAAGAAGAAGAAGAAGAAGAAGAAGAAGAAGAAGAAGAAGAAGAAGAAGAAGAAGAAGAAGAAGAAGAAGAAGAAGAAGAAGAAGAAGAAGAAGAAGAAGAAGAAGAAGAAGAAGAAGAAGAAGAAGAAGAAGAAGAAGAAGAAGAAGAAGAAGAAGAAGAAGAAGAAGAAGAAGAAGAAGAAGAAGAAGAAGAAGAAGAAGAAGAAGAAGAAGAAGAAGAAGAAGAAGAAGAAGAAGAAGAAGAAGAAGAAGAAGAAGAAGAAGAAGAAGAAGAAGAAGAAGAAGAAGAAGAAGAAGAAGAAGAAGAAGAAGAAGAAGAAGAAGAAGAAGAAGAAGAAGAAGAAGAAGAAGAAGAAGAAGAAGAAGAAGAAGAAGAAGAAGAAGAAGAAGAAGAAGAAGAAGAAGAAGAAGAAGAAGAAGAAGAAGAAGAAGAAGAAGAAGAAGAAGAAGAAGAAGAAGAAGAAGAAGAAGAAGAAGAAGAAGAAGAAGAAGAAGAAGAAGAAGAAGAAGAAGAAGAAGAAGAAGAAGAAGAAGAAGAAGAAGAAGAAGAAGAAGAAGAAGAAGAAGAAGAAGAGGAAGAAGGTAATTATTGTTGAACCTTTCCCACCTCCCTCCCTATATTAGTTGGCTTTTTGGTCACTGGAACAAAGCACCTGACATACACAACTTAAAGGAAGAAGGGTTTATTTTAGCTTATGGTTTCAGGTTCAGTCCATGGCCAGCTTACTCTAAGGCAGAAAAATAATGGTGGAAGGGAGTGGTGGGGAAGAACTGCTCCACTAAGGGCAGTTGGGAAATGGAGAGCCAGGGCAGAGACACAGAAGAGACCAGGGGCCAGTTATAGTCCCCAAGGTCACACCCCCATAACCCACTTCCTCAAAGTAGGCCCTACTTCTGCATAGTCCTTTTAGCTGAGGGTAGTGCACTCACAATCCACTCACATACCCAGGAATCTTTTAACCAGGTAATTTGACAATCAAGTTTAACTGGCATAACCTCTGTTCAGCCCTGCAGGAAATCAAACCCTAATAAAGCTATCAAAAGAAGTGAAGTGGGAATGAAAGCGAGGCAAAACAGAGAAAAGATATCAAATAAAACCTCATTGCTGGTCTGCAAAGCTTTTTGGCAGCTTTGACTCAGATAAAGAGAAGGCCTCAAATCTAAGTCAAGTTTGACACTGAATGCTTTTACTAATAAGTGAGGTTTCCTTTCCTAGGAGTAACCATAAGCTTCTCTGTCACCTAAGAGTGACCAAAGATGAGGTATGAAGAGTTTTTATCTAAAGGCTGAGAAAGAACCAGTTTTATTAAATAACTGTTAAGGAAAAATGGGGAGAGACAGGTTGAGTTTCTTTGTGATTTAATTCCACAAGTCAAACTTATTCAAGGTAATGGGTGCATTCAAGTTGCTTTACAAAAGCTAATTTTACTATCTGCTGTTTTGTGGCTTTCTTCCTCTATGATATATTGTAAATTTCTTCTCCTATATTAGAATGTTAGTGTTTTTATATGTGGCTGTAATGTAATTTATTTAATTTCCTGCCATAGAACATTTATTTATAAATCATATTCTTAATGCATTTTTTCACTTATATTTTTTCTTCTGGGAATAAAGTTATAGAAATGATATGAATGAGATGATCTACATATTCTTTTATGAAGAATAATAATGGTTTAATGGTTTATGGTCATACCAACTATGTATGAGTCTATTTCCTGAAAATCTTACCAACATTGTTTCTCATTTAAAAAAAGCTTGCCAATTTTACAGGCCAAGGACTATGGCTTAATTTTTGCTTCTTCAAATCATAGTGTGATACATATCCCTTTGGGTCATGTCACTAAATGAAGGCCAACTTGATAGGTATAGAAATGAAAGATTATTTTGACTTATGGTTCCTAGAGGTTTCAGTCCATAGTCAGCTGGCTCCAATGCAGGGTAGCATGGCAGAGGGGCATTACAGAAGAGAAACATTTCATGGCAGGCAGAAGACAGCAAAAGCAAGCAACCAACAAACTTCTTTCTGTCCTTTACATCTTATCTAGGCTACCAGCTTTTAGGATGAGTAGCACTCACACTTTTAATCCTAGTGTTACCCTATAAATCAATTCTAGCATCGCATATTCTAGATTCAGCCACCTCTGAAAAGCCCATCTATGATTGCCTAAGGCTTTGGACAGACATCTAGACACAAGCCTTAACAGCTACTGTAAGGTCATGACCTCAAAAGGAATGGGTATTTACTCTTCTTGCAAGTTACAGCTTCCCTTAAACTGGGCCTCCAACTTGCTGGTGAATCAATGCAACTCTGGGCTGTCAGGAAGAAGCCAGTGGAGAAATTGTCAGAAAGTTCTAGTAGCTCTGTTGCCGCCAAAGGATCATTGCATAAGGGAATAGAGATAAACAGTAACCAGAACAGCCCTTTTATAACAGAGTCAAATGTTGTCACTTAGCTAATGGCTCCCCCACTTGATTCAGAGGTCAGTGGCTTATAAGACCTCAGGGACCTCATGCATGTCAGGACCTGAGCTGAGCTGATGGATGTTGACTTGCCAATGAAGAAAGTAAGCAGAAAGGAAAGCCACAGGAAAGCTTGGTTCTATTCTCTACAGGAGAATGAGCTCCAGGTTGAACGGGGAAAGCACTGACTTCCTCCTATTCCCTTCTTCCCCATGGGACAGGACCAGATGGGATTTGGTGGATGAGCATGGACATGGAACCATCTCAATGCAGAGGACACCTGCAACAAGAGGTTCCTGACATTTTACAGATCCAGGCCTGGGAGATGGGCTGAGAGTGAAGGACTATCATGGAAAAGGACTAAACACTGAGTCAGAGTGGACTTTCTCTTTAGACCCACCCTCAAATGAGGCTCAGCAGAGGTGCTGCAGAAGGTCTCTACTGAAGGGACACCCTGGCAAGGGGACACAGAGCAAGGTGGCTGGGTTAGCCATTGTGAAGGGCACTTATGTCAGAGGGACCAAGGCAACCATTGCAGATCCTGAGCTGTGTGCCAGGTCAGCTGTGGGAGAGCACATCCTCCCCAGGAAGTTTGCCAGGCGGAGCCTCTGCTGTTCCTTAGGGTGGGGCCTGACACACGGGCCTCAGGGCTGTCTCAAACCAGGCCCTCCACTAACACTAGAATCTAGGTCAAAGAGCAAAGGGAGGCCATGTCTACATGTGACGTTATAAATCCAGATAGTTGATTTTAAACAAAATCTCTTCGATTAGCCATCTTGAAAAAAAATACCCTCATAATTGAAAATTGGAAGGAAAAACCAAGTAACCTAATTGTAAATATAAATATGTACACATAAAATACGTATAAAACTATGATTTTTATATGACTAAATGTCTGGACAGTATCAAAGTTGACTGAATTTCACAATTATTGTGATATTTTGATGTTTTTTGGGTGGACTGGAGATGCTTGTATGAGTAATAAAGACATTCATAAATTACTTTAAATTTATTCTATAATATGGATTTTTGTTGCATATAATTGAGAAAATGATTGTTGTAACACTTTTTACATAATTGATAGCAATACTCTATTGACTGTAATAATTTAAATATTAAAAATTAAAATAGACTACAAAGTTTATAAACTTTAACATTTTTCATAAAATGTAAATTAAAAATAAATTGAACTGTTTCAAGTTTTAGCTATTACAATCTGTGCTGCTATGAACACGGGTGCACCTATATCACTGTGGTATGATTCTTTTAATTCTTTGGGAAGATACCCAGCTGGGTCAAATGGGTCCTCTAATTCTAGTTTTTTGAGGTGTCTCCATATTGATTTCCATAGTGGTTGTAATAGCTAAAAGTTGGAAACATCCCAATTGCCCATCAACTGGAGACTGGATTAAAAAAAAAGTGTGTGTGTGTGTGTGTGTGTGTGTGTGTGTGTGTGTGTGTGTGTGTGAGAGTGTTTTAAATAAAATCGAGTACTACTCAGCCATAAAGAATGAAAAACTAGAAACATTTATAGCTAAATGGATGCACATTGAGGCCATACTCTTAAGTGAAGTAAAGAGGACACACATGGGTAAATACTGACTAGTTTCTGTGGTATGAGAACCTGAAAGTGTAAATAAGGGTCAAACTGTACAATAGATAATGTAAAATAGGAAGAAAAGGTGCCAAGGGGAAGGGGAAGTGGGAGGGGTAGGGGAAAGGAAAGAAGGGAAAGGAATAAATATGACAAAAGGAAAAAATGGAAACAAAGTTTTTGTAAATAGGGAAGGGTAGAGGGGTTGAACAGAGGGCAGGGGAATAGGGGAAAATGAGAATCAAAATATGTTATGTAAAGGTACAAATTCTTAATAGTGAATGTCAGCATATTGTATACCTAAAATGTACCAATAAAATTAATGAATAAAAAAAGTAAATTGAAAAGAAAGTTTTTTTTTTTTTTTTACATTTTAAAAGTTATTTTTCTTTTAAACTGTTCGTGACAAACTCATTATTTTGGACTTGTAACGAAAGCATATTAAATATTTTAATAGAATAATATCAGTCTCTACCTACTGGAGTGGGAGCTCTTTGAGGCCCAGTCTGGTGTGTTTTCTGTGCACACAGAGCAGTGGTTCACACTCACTTGAATGAGCGAGAGCCAGGCTCTGTCCTAGGCCACTTGGATGCACTGTCCCCTGAAGTCTCCTGTTATTATTCCCAGCTCACCAAAGCGGAGGCCTTACAATACTGGTGACCCCTGAAACTACTGGAAACCTCTGCAGTAGGCTCCAGTCTCCTGACAAGTGTAGGACAAAGGTCTGAGGAAAACAAAACCTAGAAGACAGAACTAAGACAGACAGAAAGCAGGGTTTCAGGAAGACCAATGCTAGTGCAACTGACGAAGGTGCTGCCCAGTCCAAGCCACTGCTTTTTTAAAAAATTAATTTTATTGCTACATTTAAGTTATTCAATATAGTGACATTCACTGTTGGAAATTTGCACCTTTATATAACCCATCTTGGTTATTAGTTTTTCCCACATTCCCCTGCCCTCCCTTCAACCCCTCTCTCCCAATCTACAAAGACTTTGTATCCATTTTTTCATTTTGTCATATTAATTCCATTCCAGGCCACTGATTTTTATTGGCAATCAATTGCGGTAAAGGCAAGCTACATGCAAGGGCAGTTCTCTGTGCCTGGAGGTGCAATCGTGCTGTTTCTATGGAAATTAATGTAAACAAGGCTCCTAAAGGGCAAAAAAAGCATTCTTGAATTAGGAACAGAGTAGACAAAATATATGGTTGTAATTAGAACATTGTCCTTCTAGTAAGAAGGTTTTAATTGTGGGAATGGAATTTGGGTGTGACACATTCTGAGCTTGGCACATAGGCTTTGGCCTGAATTGCTTCTCAAAACAAGCCAGTTATGGGGTTAACTCTTTACAGATTACACTGCTTAGAGCCTGCTTTGGGGCATTATCATTATTGCTATCTGTTGCATTACAAGATTAAGAGACTTTACCAAAGATATACAGTAGCACGTGGTAAAATATGATAATTACCTTTAAAACCGTTGTGAGGGCAGAATGAGGTTATCTTAGTACAGTGCTAGGAGAATGTCTCTCGAGTAGCTAGTTCCCAATACAATACAGTAACTTTTGTCTGCTGAACAGTGTGCCCTCTTTCTCTAGGCTCTGGGAGCCAGCCCCGTATTTGTAAATGTATGTTGCTCCTTGCATCTTCCTGCTGCATTATGGTGGCTGAAACCCTGACATTATTAGGGCTCATTTGAACCATTTGAACATACAAAACCTCTGCTCACGTGCTTTGATTTGACTAAAACTCAAATGCATTTGGGCAGCCCCCATCTTGATTTTAAATGCCATCCACATGTTAATAGAAACTTGATATCCACATTCAGGATCCATCTGTGGCTCAATGATTAAAATTATGTTCAGCCTGATACTGCAGCCTTGCTAGTTTTTAGGTTTGTCATTTCTGATATAGGACAAAGGGAGAAGCCATCAGCTTATGAAAGGTTCATACTTGAATTCATCTTCCCTTTCTTTGCTATGATAACTGATGTGAAACAAACAGCTCTCCATTTATTATCTCCGAAGTTAGTGCCCTCTAAATGTCTCATCAAATGTTACTGGAATTCCCTTAAAGGAAACCACTTGAATTTTGTGACTGTCATAAAATTATTTCCTAAAATTTCTGATCTACTTATGGAACTTAAGTACAAGTATTTAAGATAGAAATGATGAAGAGTTATATATCTGCCTCTGTAGAAAAATCAAGCTGATGGTCCAGTGTTTTAAACCCCTTCCTGAGCCAAAACTATGTATCTTTTTCTCTTCTGTTAGCACTGTAAACACAGCACACAGGAAAGCTTGAACACAAGAATGACGTTTTCGGCATTTTGATTTAATGATTCTTGCCCTAGGGTACTTGTAAAACTATTGATGAGCATGTGGACTGAGCTGTGATAATTGTGTGTGTAACACTTTATAGGCTGCACAGTAAACAAGAATGTGGAAAGGCTCATTTGAAAAAGGAATTTTTAAGAACTTGGTGTCTGCTTTAATTAATTTCTTCCCACTTGAAATAATCAAAACCTGTTGTTAAATTTGAAATGAAATTAAATATTAATTTTATATTTGCCAAAAGGTACAAAGAATGCTTATCGAACACACCAAGTTGCGCAGATGTCCCTAGATCATTGACTGCTTTTGTCTGTTTTGCTCAGCAGATGCCAAAGTCCTGTCAGCTATCAGTCAGTCTAAGTGGTACACAAAGCCCTTGCAAATCTAGGCACTGCAAGGAAAATCTTAAACCTTATCAACTCCAGGCTTCTTTTCTCTTTTGGCCTGGGGAGAAAATTCAGATATGATAACATGAGAGTCTTTTTAGAGATATGGAAGGCTGCCTGTAGAATAAGCCAAAAGGAGAAAAAAGGGAGTCTTGGCTTCTAAGATGCTGCCATTCCCTTTGGGCTGGGTCTACAGCTGTAAAATCCAACCTGTATATGTCAGCAGAATGGCTTGTGTGACCTGTGCAGAAAATTATCCATAGTATTCAGAATTCTGCCCTGTGATGGCCATTATTGCCTCAGTCAATCACTGGGCTGTTTCCAAATTCTCTGGTTCTCCCTTTGCTAAGCACATGGTAAGGTTGTAGTTCCCTGTCATTCCGGGGAAATCAAGTGTGCCATCTCCAGGTGAGAGCACTAACACTGCATGAGGCCTTCTGCCTACTGTGGGGAATGTGACCAGTGCTGCAATGGATTCTCCATCAACCTGGGTCAGAGCGCCCATTGCAATGACAAGGGTCAGTCTCTGTTGTGTTTCTCCTGTGATTCGGAGGACAAACTGGCTCATCCTGCCTGACATCTGCTTTCGTTTTTCCCATTTAGATGATGCTCCTATAGTCTCCCACTGCTTGTCTGATGTGGGTGGAGCTGCCGTATCTTCCAGCTCCAGAAGGGGACATGTGAGAAGAGCCAGCCATGGATTCAGGATGTTCACAGCTCTAGGAAGGCTATTGACATCCAGCCCAGGACTCTTTCTGCCCGGTTTATGAGGAGGAACTGTCTTTCTTCCTGAGATAGGCTGAAAATATATGAATCTGATGTGCTTAGTGGTCATCCTGTGACTAACTGGAATATACCAAAGCTAACACAAAAGGAAAGAGCCCATATGTGAAGAGGAAATTAGTTCTTTGAGATGTGATTTGAGTTGCTGGATCCAACAATGCCGGAAACAATGTATTTTGTAACATCAATAACATGTGACTATCTTTGCAGTTTTTGTGCATCAGTCAGCTTGGGTTGAACCTGAAAAAGTTCTGGTTGAAACACTTAGGGGAAAACAAAGCATGAATGATGTTAAGAATTCACAGACCTATCAGTCTTGTAGACTCCATCTGAGAGGTGAAGTAGAGGCACAGTGTTGAGCGACATGGTAAAGGGATGGGGAAGATCAAGTTGAGAGTCTTTAATCAGTGAGTTGAGGAGGAGACTCAGGGTGCAGCGGGTGGGGTCTGATGGTTTAGTAAATGATTCCAGGGTCTAAAACCATGCAAAGTTTAGATCAGCTCTAGTTGCCTTCAAGGCCAGAAGACCTAATCAGATTGGACACAAGTTCTTGTTAATTATGTTTAGTTGTTAGGCTGAGCTCCTTGTGCTCTGTTTCTGAGCCATATGGATCTCTAGGTTTATAAATTTTGTGCATCTGTTTTTAGAGTCCAGTTTTTATGGTTGCTTAGAGTGAAACAGTTTCTTTGTCTTCAATTTTAATTCCTCTACTTATAATATTTTATGACTTGAAGGATCGTCGATCTACTATCTACTGACTTTATTTTTGTCCAGTATTAATATTCTTAGAAATTATAAAGTAGTACAGGGAATGAATCATATGAAGTGATACATAAAAATGCCCAAATTTTGAGTAATTATATTTTTTAAAAGGAGACCAAGAAAGAGATTTTGTTCAGAAACTCCTTTTAGAAAGCATAAAATTTGTGCTTTGTTATGAAATCACTGATGAACAAAGGCCCTTTGTTTTTGTTGCCTTGACTGATTGGATACATTTCTGAAGGCCAAATGTTGGAGAGCTTTAGAAATAGATAATGATTTGCTCAGCACTAATTACCTCAGAGATGTAACACAGACCTGACCAGAGAGACTTCTGCTCGCCCTACCAGTGCCACTGGATTTGATGGTACGATAGTCATTGTTGCTTTTTCAGGCTATTTTGAAATCTGGAACGAGGAATGTTAATGTATAGCAGGCAACATATGCTTAGCTTAATAAAATCCAACAAGTGTAAATATTACTTCAAGAAAATCTTGCTTGAAGTTTAAAAAGCAGAAGAACATAGAGACAATTGAGAGCTAATATTCTACTCTTCGTGAGAACTTCTTGGTGCCTTTAATTGCATACAGTTTTGTTCTGTTTCTTTGGAGGATATTTGGAAGAATCCCAGAGAAAGGGGTCCAGAGAAGAGGTGGGAAAACTGTCAAGTTAGCTTCATAGACCTCCTGGGAACATCTCTACAGAAGAGAAGGTCAAGTGGTATCAGGGATAGTCTTTGATAATTGCATAGGTGGGTAGTGATAACACTCTGTGGCTAGGAGTTCCCCAACTTCAGAGGGACAAGCAGCAGCAGATGGTTTACAGTGCTATCAGAAAGACTTAGATTAGCACCAAAAAGAACTTCAATGGCACAAGAGAGAAATCTTCATTTTCATCCAAGAACACGTTTTAAGTACAACAGACTTAAATGTTGCTTGTAAGACTCTAGGAAAGGCACCAGACAAGATGACTCATGAGATATACCTTCATGGGGTCCAGGCAAAACTCTGAGCCCAAGAATCTGTTAGACGCTTTAATGTACCCATAACTTCCTAAAAAGAGACTGCTGTCAGATTGTGGGGACCACTGGATGGGAAACTGGAAACCACTATAAAATTTCAGAATGTGGGAGCCAGAAGCAACCTTGGCTCCCCTATAATCTTGTGAACTTATGCATACACTCAGCATGTTTTGTAGTTAGATATTTGTTTAATGTCCAAAGTCTTCATTAGCTTGTGAGCCAGGATCCCTGTTCCCAGCCCAACGTATAGAACTCTAAATTGTGTATGTATAGAACTCTAAATTATTTCCAGTCAGTTGAGGGTTCTTTTGCTTGATTCATGTATTGAAATTGGGAATCAGCAAATTTAAACTCTGCTATCTGCCCTGATGCCACCAATTGACACCAGTTAGTGCTGGATGCTGTTGTTCACCACTGCTAGTTTCTGGTCTCTGCCGCTGATCTTCCTCAGCTGCTGATCTATGGAGCTCTTCAGGGCTAACAGTCCCTAGTGTTACAGGTTTCTTTTAAAATGACAGATTTGTCCACTCAGGATAAGAATTATGAGCACATGTATAGGATCATCCGAGCCCTCATTACCAAAGTAATAAATCACGAGCAGATTTACAGGACAAAAGAGCAAGGTTTTCTTTGAATAGGACCTATGAGGCAGCACACTTCGGTCAGAGCACCAGAAGGAGCCTTCCTAGACTAACCCAAGAAGTGTGAGGGGAATGCTGCTTATATAGCAGCTGCAGGCCTGTGATTTGTCCAAATCAGTTTAAATTCTGGCCTCCTGATCTGAGTTTACTGATTGGTCCAAATTCATTTTTACCTCTTAGTTTAAATTCAACCTTACTGTGGTCAGGGCAGACGTCTTCTGGAGCAGGTATGGGGCACCCAGGACAGCTGCAGCTGTTATGGCGGGCAGTTTCCAAAACTGTTTCATTGATAGCTATTGTGCCTTCGTGAAGATAATCGTGTTAAACCCGAGGAATCTTTAGGAGGGCTAGCTCTGTTACTCAGGCTGGAATATTAATAATGGGCCTGGATCCCCTTCTGAACTTTGCCAAGTTTGGGTGGTTTCCCTGGCATTGCTTTTTCAAAGAGGTGGCAGCAACATCTAGAGCAGTTGGAGCAGGGCAGGACACCATGGCTGACAGCCAAGTTGCACCTCTGTTGGAGAGCTCCAGAGTGGCAGGTAACCCGGCAGGTGGTAGGAGAACAATAAAGAAAGCTGTTCAAGTCCCTTCTTGGTGGGGAACTTATGGGGAACAAAGAAAAGCATCTGCATCACGGATAGAGGGAAGAGTTAGGTACTAATCATCTGCCTCAAAATGGTCAACCAGTATTCATTGGGTGAGTAAATGGAAGATTCGAACTATTTTACAAATAAGGGGTTTCAGACCTGACTAGCAGAATAGGTCTTTTCTCCAAATCTTTTCTATTTAATACATGGAGAATTAGCACCAATTCAACTAACTATCGCAATTATGACAAAAATACGATGAATTATAAGATAAAAAGCTGTTACAGTAAAGGACATCATTCTCCCTCAGTTTACTTTTCCTTACACTGAACACACTTGTCTCACCGATCTTGCCACTTTCTGAAGCAGTTTTGGAAGTCCTCTTTCATGGACATGTTTATAATGTGTGATAAAAAGTGTAGTGAAAGCTGCTGCCAAGTGCCATTCTGTGGGTGCCACCCCAAAAACTTTAGGGTGAGCCCTAATCTGCCATATTCACTGGACCTGGCACCATAGTCAAGATGACTGTGAAAGATAAACTTGTGAATTAATTCAGAACATCGAGGGAGCCACACCAGTGCAACTAAAGACACTCTCAAAAGAAGACTTCTAGAACCTCTTCAGATAGTAACAAAAACAATAGGATAAATCTGAAGTGAGGAGGCAGATTTGAGAGGGGATTAAATTTTAAAAATTTAAGCATTTATTCTGTTTTTTTTAATCACACCTCATTTATTCTAGCCAAGAGGGAATCATTGTGTAGGCTTTGAATTCCTTACAAACTCAGGTGAAAGTACATGTGGGGGAGATAATATTTTGTAAACACTAACCCATGCCCCCTACCCTAAGATTTCTTTCTTCCCCTTTTTTCTTCATTGTAGTAGTCCACATGTCTATGCTTACTGTCTTGGAAGGTGACATGGTATTCATGAAAAGCTGCTATTCATTCATCAACGCAGGTATTGATTCACTCGATCCCATCACTCGGCCATTGCGACTCCAGAGTTTTCAGTGTAGAGAAAAAGAGGGGCAGCATCTATACAATGTTGGATGGCAGAGGCTTAGCCAAGAACGTCAGATGTTCTTCCCTACCCTACCCTAGATGGAAGCACCTTATGTCCTGGCAATAGCCAGGAGCAACTACTGTGGATCAGAAGAATCTGGAGGATCTCTGTGGTGACCCTGGGAGGCATCACTAAGTTTAGACAGGCAGGGTGATTCTTACCAAGTTTCCTGAGCCCTGGAAGCTGACTAATACAGTACTGGTAACCCAGGGCAAAGTGAGAAGTAATAACTGTGTTCTTGGGCCTGGAGGGGGACAAATAGACAAGGAAGTGCCATGGGTTGATAGCCACAGATGCCTGGGTTGTGGCAAACACCCAAGGAGACTGACCACAAGAGGGCTTACCTGTCTCCTGGCTCCCTCCTACATGCAAGAGGGTTTAGAACAATAGATGAGCTGGGCCACAGTCCTAGAGAAAAGAGGAATCCCGTAACTGAGGTTCCATTTGTACTGCCTGTGGTTTGGGCTGTGGATTCAAAGTGAGTTATAGTTTTCTTGTACTGGACATAAATTCACATCCACTATCTGTAAATAATTTCCTCCCAGAGATTTTATGTACTTGAAACTCACACTGGAGAAGAGTAAGCAAACAACATAACTTTCAGAAAACAAAAACAAAAAACAAAAAACATTGAACCAAGTACAGTGGCACACACTTAAAATCTCAGCACTCTAGGAGGTGGAGGCAGGAGGATTGTGAGTTTGAGCCCAGCCTGGGAGTCGGGGGGAGTAGCCAATGGGGCTTGGCCTCCTATGGATAAGGCAGAATTCTGCCCAGGAAGGGGCCTTAGGTCCTCAGTGCTGTGAAGAGGATGGCATGTGCTGCCCATTCTGTGATATCCTGCCTCATTTTCTCTCATACCTGCTGGTATTTCCTGTCAGCTCCATTCTGTTTTTCCCTCTCCCAGGGTGTTGGGCTGATTCCTCAGTAATCTGTTCAGGCTCCAGATTACATTTTATACTTTCCTCTCTACTCGCGATCTTTGCACTTTGCAGAGAATAGGAGCCAATGGGCAGAGTGCAGTGAGCAAAGCTCTCTGAGGAGGATGGTTTACCAAAAAATAACATCTCAGAGAGAGAACATCCAGTCCTTAAGAGGCTTGCAAATCCTGTGGATTTTCTGCCTTTCTGAAATTCGATTTGTTTCTGTTTCTAATTGTCCTTTTTGAAATATCAAAGAATCAATGCTTTCATTACCCACATTTCCACTTTTTTCATGACTTCGGATAACTGAACAGCCAATAAGGTGCAATAACAAAATACATTTAATTTTCTTTAGATTTAACTTTGTTTCAAGACCTTATATTCTAATATCCTATTGATTAAACCTTGTTTTGAAAACCATGCAACAATTTAAATTAACTTGTTGGGAAATAGCCCCAAATGAAATCTAGAATATGTTTTTATTTTAAAGTGTTAGCTGCAAGTATTTTTGGCTTCTGAGTAGGTGCACATTCTCTGATGAATATGCACTTTGATGTTCTTTTGGCAATAAGCCATTTAATTCAGTTTGATTCCATTTTATTTGATTCAGTTTAACTGAGTTCAATTCTATTACACTTACTAGTAATTGTTAGCATCGGCATTTATATATAGTGATTTGCTAAGTGTTTCAGTCATGGTCCTTAACTTTGAAAATTACCAATTTAATTGGGAACACGGAGAAATTAAAAGATAGTTCGTAAACCAAACCATAGCTCTTAAGAGAGGTGAGGGATGACAAAGATGAGGCAATGGTACCATGGCAGACATTGCTAATCACTGAGGCAAGATCTCTGTAGCCAGGAGTGGTTTCATTATCTTTCTTATCAGTCACTATCAATCAGTCAGTGCTAACATGTTAACTAAGGTTCTTATCTCTGGAATAAATTATATAACTGCTCAGAGGATTCTAAATTGGAGAATTTTGCTTGAGTCTCTGCCTGCAGGCTTTGTGCTTAAGAAAATAAAGTAGCTTGGTAATAACAAGGATTTGTTGGTTGAGAAGAAATTCAAACAGCATGAGTCTTCAGTGAATTTTTTCCAGTCAACCCACAGCATGAATCCATACACAATTGCAGAGAAGCATTTGAGAGATTAGAGAGTTTTGAAATTAGAAATTTAGATGTCTGCAAAGTGCTTTGAGACAAAGAGGAACAAGATTCTGTTGTATTTTGCCACCAACTAATTGGCAATTCCTGACTCTTCTGTACATTTGAACAGCGGGGATGGTGAACAACATTTTAAAATAATTTTTACCAATAAGACCTGGATATGTGAACTAATATAAATAACACATAGGAGTGCAGTGTTTCTGGGTCCTGACCCCAATTATCTTGCCTTCAGCCCTGACCTCAGTCTTATGGAAGGCCCTGGAATCTTGCAAGGGACATTGGCAATTTGAGGAGTGAATTTGGAAAACTACTAGACAAGAGACTTTGGACATTCTTCCAGCTGAACGAATGTAAATCAGCCAGGCCTGATTCAATACAGTTTTTCTGGGCATTCATTAAAATCAACAGGTTCTGGGGCTGGGGATTAGCTCAGTGACAGTGTTTGCCTAACAAGCATGACTCCTTGGGTTTGATCCCTGGTACCACAAATGATGAAGACAATGACCATGACGATAATTATGATAATGCTCTGGAAATCACTTATATTAGGGAAAATTTTCAGCAGATGGAACAGAGGGTCCCTTGCTCTCTTTAGGGCTGCACACATCCTCACTTACTCATGAGGCCTATTTTTGGAACTTTTGTGCAGCCTGCCTGATTGCTCTCACTACCACATGACAGTGCGAGGTCACCTTTGTGTAGATAAAATGAGAGGAATGAATAAACTTCTAGTGGACTAGGAGCCATATTTGTACCTCCAACCTGATTTTAGTGTTTTGACATTTTCATCTTGACACCAGTTCTATAACACTTTAAAAGCCTTTCAAGACCCGAGTTTATTATTAGTGCCACCCAATGGACTCATTGGATCCTCTACTTCCCTGAACCTTCAAGCTCGGAGATGGGGCCTCTGAGGCTTACTGTTTGGCAAACACTTGTTTACTTTGGGTACATGTAATGGAAAGACAGTTTTTATCAATAAGAAGCAGAGTCTGCGCTCAGATGTTACAAAGCAGGGGACTGCCAATGTGGCAGCTGCCTCTGGGGTCTGGAGCTGTGAGGACTTTGATGTGACTGGGTATGCTGGAGGCCTTTACAGGGTATTCACTCTGACCTTTGACAGATTCATCCCTGATGGATTTGAAGTTGGAGTCATGCAAGAAAAAAAGGGAAAATAAAATTATTTAATAATTCCTTGTTTTGATTGCTCATTCCTAAGTAACTGGAATATGCCTTTTGGCATTACCTTTCCCAAGGATATTTTCTGAGTTCTGAAATAGCTGGAGCAGGTGCAGGGGCTCCAGGCTTCACTCTGGCACTAGTAAGTAGCAAAGGCACCCTAAGGATAAATACTGTACATTTAGCTGACGTCCAGCATCCCTGGAAATGGCTTCACTAACTTACCTGAGATCCAGGTGACGGGCAGGCAAAGTGATACCTTTTATTTATTGACAGTGGAATTGTCTTTCAAATGGGAAAAGTGAAAGAGAACTGGAATATTTTAGACTGCTAACCTTGGAGGAGGCATTTGAAGCTAGAAATACATTAGAGTTACTCTAAGTTGTATTTCCTTTGCCAAGTTTTTATGTTGACATTACAGCTGCCCAGCACCTTGATCTGCCTCCTCTGGAGCCTGAGCCAGTCAGTGCACATGGCTCTGCCTTCCTCAAGGGTCACATACTCCAAGTTCTTGATCTTGCTACTGGGAAATATGCTTTCCTGGGCCACCTTAGGGCTGCAATAGAGCATCTGGAGGGAGACTTTGGGGACTGGGATGTTTTCCATGCTATCTTTGCTTCCTATCACCTTGCTAAGTGGACTTCTGCTTGTTTATGCAGAATGGAAGCACGCACACTGGCTACAGGGCTGATTCTCCATCCACTTGCACAAATTTTTCATTATTATCTATCTTCCCCACATGACCAAAATTTTGCAAGAGCTGGAACAGGGACATTCTTACTCTTAAATGTCAGGTCTTATCACAGCTCCTGGCACATCATGGTATAGAACAATTCCTGTTTAATGAACAAATAACTGAATGGACAGATAAGTGAATAGGTGAATAAATGGATAAGGGACAAATGAATTAACATCAAAGTGGGAGATGCTGTTGGGAGTAAAAGTTTCATTTACAGGTTAGCTTTTCTGATGTCTGCTAATAGCATACAATTTATTATGGGATGCAGGTTGTTATGATGATTAGAGGAAAGGAAGAAAGAGAATTAGAGGTGAAATTTGCTATGTGGATAAGGATATCAACTACATAGACTCTTGATAAAGTTTAATTCCTAAGGAGGGATCACATTGTCATATTCCCAACTCAAACAGGGCCACCAATGTCATGATGTGACTAATATTGCCCACCCTGAGAGCCAAGCTGTCTTTTCATATTACTCTGGGTCTCAGAGAAGACCTTAGTTATTGAGGACTTCCTGTGGTGATAATAATTTCATACAACAATAATAATCAACTAAGTAGCCACTTGTAATTATTTGTTATTTACTGATTTTTGTCAGAAGTAATATTTTTAGAATACTAAAGCAACTGGAGAGTAAAGTACAAAGCCTAAAACTTAATCATTGAATAGAACTGGTTCCTTTTAACTCATTCTCTTCAGTACACTATACACATAGCCAGGATGAATGTGTAAGATTTTGAATGCCATGTACCATTTATTACAGGGCCTAGAGGCTGGCAAAACAATTCGTTCTGGGATGTGGGCTAACTCAACAGGTATAACTGAGAAAAAAATGAATAGGGTTAAGAGGTATACCAGGATGATCAAAATATATGGTTAAAGTTAGAATTTAAAAAAATTATTACAATGAAAGACACATCACCATTAATTTCCCTGGAAATATTTTCCCCTCACTTTGTATACCATTATACCATTATTTCTTGCCACTTTCTGAAGGAGTTCTCGAATTCCACTTTTGTGAGTATAAGTTGTGCTAAAGAATATGGGAATTCTGTTGCTGAGTTATAGCTACTGGAAAGCCAGGATCATAAAAAATATTTCAATATTTTCTTATCCACCTTATTCACCAGATTTGGTACCATGAGATTTCTGGTCTTTCCCAAAGTAAAAATGATCATCAAAGATAAATGTGCTTTGACTTAATTCAAGACATGGAGCCACACAGTGCAACTAAAGACCTTCATGAAAGAGGACTTCCAGAACTGCTTCTGAAACTAGCCAGAATGAAGAAATAGGTGTATTAGAAGCAAGAGGGAATACTGAGAGGGAGATTAATAGCAATGTGTCTTTTACTGTAATAATTTTTTATTTATTGCTTCACAGGCTAGGTAAGAAGCATGCCTTTCTAGGGGCCAAGATAAATGAGAGGTTAGCAGGTGAGTCCCAGGCCAGGGTTACAGGGAAGTCAAAGAAAGCTCTAGTAACCAGCAGGTACTAAGAAGAGTACAAAAGTATGATAGTCACATCTGAAACAAGTCTGTGGGTAGGTTGAGAGCTTTTGCTAGTTCCGAAGATCATGACTCATCCTAGAGTTTAGTCCAGGTTGATTCAACACATGCTGCACACCAGAGCTGATGGGCACTTACAAAACTGTAAAGTTAGTGCTGTCATTACTACTTCCTGCTGAGATTGAGCAGTGATTCCAAATACATAGTGATATTAGAATAGTTAACATTTATTTAGCATAAATATTGTCTTGGCATGGAATAATTCATTTGATTCCCAAAGTCAAAAAGTACTCAACTAAGTGACACTATAACACAGGGATTGTGCAAAGTGATGGGAATTTAAAAAGAAATTCAATATCGCCATGGTCCTCATGAGCTGTGGCCTATACAGTAGTTGTCATCTGGTGCAACCCTACCTCTAAGAGGGCACGTGGCGATATTTGACAAGTTTTGGCCGTGGATCCTGAGGGAGGCTGTACCAGCGGTATCTAATAGGGGTCCAGGATGCTGCTAAATATCTTTCAATACATAGGAAAGCTTTCACAACAAAAATTTTTCTCAACTGAAATGTCAGTAGTGCAACAATTGAGAAACTCTGTATGGGAAAGTGGATTTCACATGTAAACCTGTGTAAGTATTGCATGTGACAGTACCCAAATGTACAGGATGCACTGGCCTTTCTAGGGGAAGGATGATCAGTTCTAAAGTGGTAGGCTTAGAGGGCTGTGGGGGCGTAGAAGAAGCTCAGGGAAGTCTTCACTTGAAGGACAAGAGGCAGACGGAATGTGGGGCAGGCAGTAAGTATCCTTCTGGTGAGGCATCCTTGGGGGCCAAGGCTAAGATGGGGAATTCTGTGGCCTCTTAGGGTCACTGGAATTTGTTAGTGTTAGGTTTCACCATTTTTGGGATATCCACATAAAAAGATAATTACACATCAGTTTTGCTCCAGAAGAGCTCAAATTGTATGAGACTTGTCATGCCTCTAAATCAGAATAATCGCTCTCATTAATCTTTTGTTTGAGCATATAACTGAGAAAATATCAATTAGGTAAAGACCCAATGTCTTTGAATACACTCTGAAGTGTGTTCTAGATGTTCACCTTTGTTTGCATCACTTTGAAGGATTGAGATCAAGCCAATGAAGTCAGTGTGCCTCTGTGGAAATGCTGAGCTTTTAGTCAGAGAAGTGTAAGGAAGTTAAGAGACTGCACAGTAAGTTTCCCTTCTTAAAGTAACTGGGGAAACTGAGCATCTATAGACTATCTTTGGAATTCACTAGAACTTCTTGCACTTCTGTCCAGGGAGGCCACTTTGCTCACTGAATTTTGTTCATGGCCCTGAAGTTCCTTGTACTTCCTGCTGCTTAGCAGTGGAGTCAGCTAATTGGGCCAGTCCTCTCTGTAGGGAAGTCTTTGATTAACAGACACCTGAAACTCACCGTACAAAGTGTTGATTTCTATACATTTAAAAACATAGTATGAGATGTTAGGATAAAATTAACCGGTCAGTTTCTGAGAACAGAAGAGACAGTGCACTGAAAATTACATAAAAAATTCTGGCTGATGTGGCAAACAGATTTTCCTAAAACCTTGGGACTCTAACCCTCTTCTTATGGCATAGGATAGGGTTACAGGAACATAATGTGCTTTGGTAATTGATCAAACCATTAAAAACAACAACCTAAAAGTTTAGAGCTTTGACAGGCTTGATTCTTTTCAGAACATAGTCCGACTTGCAAAAGTGCTGAAGTGCATGTTTGTGAAGTCCTATAAAATTGTGGTAAGAAAAGGGAAATTGATATTGGAAAGCCTCCACTCGTCTGCTGAATTTCCATTACCCTGCTCTCTAGACTGACTGGTTAGCTGCTGGCTGTGGCATGTGTGAGGAACAACCCACAGCCCATGCCCAAATGCAAGAGGTGGTACCTCAGCTGACTGCCAGGAAAGGAAACCAGGGAATGACATCAGGCGTGGGTCTCCTTGTGATATGGAGGACGATACTGAAGGAAAGAAGCCCCCAGTCACTGATGTAACTGCAGGAGAGATATCAGATGGCTTTGTGAGCAGAAGCAATCTCTTGCCTGGTCAGAGGAGAGAAGGAAAGAAATTTACTTGATGGCTTCCCTGCTTGATGCAATGGCAAACTGGACCGTAGGAGGCCTCAAAATATTTACACAGTGGTGCTCCTGGGGGCTTCCTGGAAACTTCCCTGAAAAGAGAAACAGAATGCCCTGTATTCTCCTCCCTGATGTGTTGTTGTTCTGGTTCCTGGTGTGTTACAACCCTGAGATTAAAAGGATGCTTATGTAAAAGAGCTGGAAACCATGTCCCATGATTTGGAAAAACTGCTCTGTTATCTCAGATCATTGCCCTTTTGTTTTTACTGAGGTTTCCCTTCACTAATTTATAATGATTTTGTTTTCTTTTTCTGAGGACAAGGAAGGAAGAGAAACCGAGTTATGGGAAAGGTCTATAGGGCACAGGGCAGTGTTACCTGACCTAGCAGTGCCCTGATAAGGAGCTTTTGGGGGCTGGGGCCCACCCAGCTCTGCAGAGCCCTAATTCCTGGCTTTTCTCATTTGTACACATAGATGTGACAATGGATGTTACCTTGCTGTCATTCCCATGAAGTCCCTTCATAGTTACATCAGAGAATTGTCAGCAGGAGCAGTGTATTTCCTGCTCCTTCTGCAGTTGCTGTTGGTGTCATTAGGATGTTCTAAGGCGAAACCTTAAGTTGTGACACTTTGTCACAGCTCAGTTTTCACACCTTGCTGCCTGTAGCCTACTTTTGTTCATTAATTTCTGTGTTTACAGTCTAGTGGGTAATTATCCTTGTCAAGACCACAACCACGGCACTCCCAAATGCTCTCAACACAGGAACTTTGTGCCAATGGACACACCCATCAGGTTAAATAATTTAGCTGAATAAGATTCTAATAAGATTACTGACATTTAGAAATGGGAGGAAAGGAGCTAAAGGTGTAGGGAAGGTGTGATACGTAGGGGAAGAACAAAAAGGGAAAAGAAAAAAATGTGAGAGAATGAAAAGATGAAAATAAAGTGTTTGTAGATGGGGAGGGGAGGAGGGGGTGAAGGGAGGGCAGAGGTAAGGGGAAAAAATGAGAATCAAGACTTGCCATGTAAAGGTACATGATCCCAACAATGAATGTAACTGTACTGTATCCCTAAATGTACCAATAAACTCAATAAAAATAAATAAATAAATTAAAAAAAAATTAGCTGACCTAATTGAACAAAGCTGAATGGACACCATTAGGTGGAACTATACTATGGCTCAGAACTAATACCACTTTATAATCCGCATTACTATCAACCAAGTACTCATGTACTTTGAATATTTCATAGATGGCTGGAAGTGGTTAACTACAGGATGA